>NC_134359.1:44785715-44870715 GCF_048569485.1 Anomaloglossus baeobatrachus
AACGGAGTTAGCATTTTTATCTTGAAAACGGAACGAGATAGAGAAAAAAAGTGAATTACAAAGTTGTAGGGCATCATCAATTCACTACGAATCAACACCTTGCATACAGAAATGCTATGATTACAACGTGTAAGACTCACAAGGCTGCGGACGTGAAGCGATACCTCATAGAGACCTCCCTTCAAGTCATTGGGTATGGTGGCTGCGTGGAGTGGCCTCCACGCTCACCTGACCTGACCCCATTGGACTTCTTTCTGTGAGGTCACATCAAACAGCAGGTGTATGCGACCCCTCCACCAACATTGCAGGACATAGGACGACGTATCACAGATGCTTGTGCAAACGTGTCACCTACCATATTGCACAACGTGCAGCAAGATACAGTATGCTGTCCAGAGTCCAGATGTGCATTGCTGCTGACGGTGGACACTTTGACCATCAAAGTTAAATGAGTGCCATATGCATGACCAGCATTCAATGTTTTCGGGGGTCACGGGTTTCATATCATAGCATTTCTGTATGCAAGGTGTCGATTCGTATTAAATTGATGATGCTATACAATTTTTTAATTCACTTTTTTTCTCTATCTCGTTCCGTTTTCGAGATAAAAATGCTAACTCCGTTGTTTTTCACCAGGTGGCGCTATAGGTGGTTTCATTGCATAGCGCATGGCTACTTTACTATACCTAGACACCACTTCTATGTCTATAGCTGCCACCGTTCTCAATTTAATGGCGGTGGACAGGATATGGGTGAACACACGGTCTATCCCTCCATGCAGTTTTTCCATCGTCTTACGAGTCTCCTTTTTGCAGCCAATCTCAGAAGCAATATGCTGTAGAAACCTATTATTGTAAACAGGAATAGTAGAAATCTTCCTCCGGTAATAAGGTTTTTCCTTCGCCGTCTCATATGCTCTTATATCTTGCATTAGTAAATGTTTTTTGATTACTAATTAAAAAAGGAAACCCTGTGACTCTTTTTATGAAAACTGAAAATACTCACAAATTATTTAATAAGTGAGGTGTCTGACAACTTTAACACTTCCAGCGCTTCTCGTTAATAAATGTAATTTGAGGTAGATTAAGAAGAAAAAAAAAAAGAAGAAAAAAAGAAAAAGGAAAAAAAAAAAAAAAGATTTTTCAATCCAAACATAGATATCATTACATAGAGATCTGATCTGTGGATGCCTATGGACATTATAGACTTAGGTGTTAAATAGACAAAAAGTGAATCAACCTGCCTTTAAAAGCACAGCATGACCATGTAATTCTTTTTCCAGTTTTGTGGTAAGAGATGATGAAACTTCTTTCCAAGTAGCTATCACCCAGATTTAGTGTGAAAAGTAGTGTAATTGTAATTCACGCCATCAGGGTTTATCAGCTGTTCTGTAGTTAGGGAAGGCTTGCTTTTCAAATAGGAAAGCTGCCAAGTGCTCTGTGTTACCTCCAGCAAGCTTATCGGATTCAGATAGGAGCCAAAACAGCAGCTGCACACATATGCAAATTGGCAATTAATAGTATAAAATTCTGCAAAAAAAAAAATCCTCTACACTGAAAATTCATTGGAACTACCTGAGCTCTAACCTTAGCGCTGAATGGTGAGCGCTGCCTTTGTCCAACGGACAGGGAATAATTGCCCTCTGGGGGCTACTGGAAAACAGCCTCGAATTCAGAAATACTTAAAAAATAAAAACGGCTGTGTGCACATAGTGCTTTTTTGATGCATTTTTTTTGGTGCAGTTTGTGACTTTATGCCAGCAAACTCAATGACAATTCGGAAGTGCTGCGCGCACGTTGCTTATTTTTTTTCCCTTGCAGATTTGGTGCAGAAAATAATCTGCAGCATGTCAATTGTTGGTGTGTTTTTTTTCCTAGGTTGTGTAGCTCTTCCACCCAATGACTTAGGCTGCTTTCACACATCCGGTTTTTGCTGAGCGGCACAATACGGCGCTTTGCAGAACAAAACGCAACCGGGTTTTTTTTGCCGCCGGTTGTGTTTTTTCCCGCATAGACTTGCATTAGCGCCGTATTGTGCAGCATGGCCTTGCGTTGCGTCCAGTTTTTGCCGGATGCGGCATATTTAGCCCATGCGGCGGCCGGATGGAACGTTGCTTGGCACGTTTTTTTGTGCGGCGAAAAAACCGCATTGCGCCGGATCCGGCGCGATGCGGTGCGATGCGGCGCGATTTACAATGCAAGCCTATGGATGCCGGATGCGGCGTGCTGCGGTTAAAAAATGCATCCGGCCGCCGGATGCAGTTTTTTGCACTCTCATGCTCAGTATCAAGCCGCAGCCATAAAAAAAACGGACGGGCCGCATGGAAAAACTTATGTAACGGATCAGGTTTGTTCGCCGCATCCGTTGCATAGGTTTTTGAGCCGGATTGTGCCGCTCAGCAAAAACCGGATGTGTGAAAGCAGCCTTAAAGGGAACCTGTCACCACTTTTTTGGCGTATAAGCTGCGGTCACCACCACCGTGCTCTTATATACAGCATTCTAACATGCTGTATATAAGAGCCCAGACCACTGTGAGAACATAAAAAAAACACTTTATAATACTCACCTAACATATATAGGGACCTACTGCATACATATTTGCTTGATCTCCCTGTAAACACTAGGACTAAATGGGAGGCAGAGATAGACGGGATCACTGATGAGGTATGGGATAGTGTTTTGGAATACATACCGAAATTATCAATGAGTGAACCAGCAAGATTATCCCACCTCTACGTGGTGCATAGGGCATATAAATCCCAAATTATGTGTAAAATGGGATTGAGGACTAAGGGGTACTTTGCACACTACAACACTACAACATCGCAAGCCGATGCCGAGCGCGATAGTACCCGCACCGGTCGCAGCAGCGATATCTTGTGATTGCTGCCGTAGCGAACATTATCGCTATGGCAGCTTCACATACACTTACCTGCCCTGCGACGTCGCTCTGGCCGGCGATCTGCCTCCTTCCTAAGGGGGCGGGTCGTGCGGCGTCACAGCGACGTCACACGGCAGGCAGCCAATAGGAGCGGAGGGGAGGAGATGAACGGGACGTAAACATCCCGCCCACCTCCTTCCTTCCGCATAGCAGCTGGGACGCAGGTAGGAGATGTTCCTCGCTCCTACGGCTTCACACACAGCAATGTGTGCTGCCTGCTGGAACGAGAAACAACATCGTACCGTCGCTGCTGCGAAATTATGGAAATGTCGGACCCTACACCGATCATACGATAACGACGCTTTTGCGCTCGTTAATCGTATGTAAAAGGATTCACATACTGCGATGTCGACAGCGACGCCGGATGTGTGTCACTTTCGATTTGACCCCACCGACATCGCACCTGCGATGTCGTAGTGTGAAAAGTACCCCTAACTCCGACTGTCCTAGATGTAAAGGAGAAGGTGCCGGCATTTTCCACATGATGTGGATGTGCCCCAGGTTGGCACCTTTTGGATAACTGTTCTTAATAGAATAGAAGGAGCTTATTGATGTAAACTTCCCAGACAACCCCTGGTATGTCTTCTAGGTTACGTGGAGGAAATTAGAGTAGACAACAATTTTAAAATAGTGATAGCCAGACTGTTGTATGTGTCGCGGGTGGGGAGGAGGGTGTCAGCACACTACGCTCACCCCTTCTGCTCGGGTCCGGCGGCTGCTGCTCAGTGGTGGCTCGAGCGGTGGGCCGGATCCCGGGGGCTTCTCGAGCGGCACTCCTCGCCCGTGAGTGAAAGGGGGTTTGTTGGGTGTGGGGATGATTATTGTCCGTGACGCCACCCACGGTTGTGGTGATTTCACCACCGCTGCTCAGTACAGGGGTCCCGGGGATGGTGATGCGGAGCAGCCAGGTGTTGTGTTGCCCCTCCGTGGGTAGGGGTTGGTGATCCCGGGGCCCGGTGATGGTTTGGGAGGTGCAGGGCCTGGTGGGCGCAGGGACGCGGGGGCAGCGCTGTGCCTTGCGGCACTGTGGTACTTACTCAGCCTGAGACGTGACACAGTTTTTACGGTAAACCAAACGGCTGGATAGACGGTCCCACGGACGGCTGCACTTGCTCTCCCAGTAGGTGACGGTGATGTCCCTTTTCCTTGCACCTTGATGTACTTGTTGGTTGCGATGGGTCCCCACCGGTAACCCGCTCCCCGGCTTCAAGCTGGACCGGGGGAGCTCTACTCTTTGCCCGCAGGCGCTGGCCCTAAGAAACTGGTGCCTTGGCGGTGGTGGTGTCTCTTCTATACTGGCTGGGCTGTTGCCTTCAATTGGGACTTGGTTGTTGGGGGATCTACGTCCCCTTCACTGACGGATTTAGCAAATTTGGCGACTCCTAGCCTTGCCGGGGTCCGAGAGGCCCCTGCCCTGGTGCTGACTGTCCTTCGGAACACTGCTCCAGACCGCCGGGCACACAGCCTACGGGGTCCTTCCAGGAACTTCCAAACGGTCCCCCTCCAGACAGTCACCGCCGTTGCTGACCTTGCTGACCTGGCCCTACACAAAGCTGGACCCTTCAGGCTTTCCTTCCTTCTTGTCACCTCACTTGCTTTCCTCCTTTTCTACTTTTCTTCCTTCACTTTCACTTAGCTGTTTACTTTAGCCCTGTCCAGGCTACTCCTCACTCCTTCCACTTACTCCTCCAAACTCTATCTGCCTGGTTTCTCCCGCCTCCAGAGCTGTGACCTCCTCGGTGGGCGGAGCCAACCACCTGGCCCACCCCCTGGTGTGCATCATCAGCCTCTGGAGGAAGGCAACAAGGATTTTTGGTTAGCTGTGGTGTTCCTACCTGGGATGTAAGGTGTGGTGGTGTGTGACCTGTGTCCCCTGGCTTGCCCAGGGCGACACATATGCGGTAAGGAAAGTAATTGCCAAACACTGGATGCAGGGGACCCACCGACTAGAGGGGAATTTGTCGCATATGTTAATCATATTGTTCGAATGGAGAGAAACATATATGGGAAAAGGAAACAACTTGCACTTTTTGGTAGACTGTGGAATCCGTGGATACAATATGGATAAATATTAGAGTTGGGAGATGTTGGACTAGAGGCAGAGATAGTTAGTTCTATACATTCCAATATATGCTATTGAAGGGTTAAAATGTAAGATCTTTGATATTGATATGGGTAATATGTACGCTGAGGGGGGAGGGGGAGGGGATGTTGGGGAGGGAAAGTTTGTAGTTCTGCTCATTATTGCTGAAAATATAACACGTTTTGTATACTTGGTGAAAAATGAAAATTTATTTGATTAAAAAAAATAATACTTACTTAACGGTCGCTCGGTTGGCCAGATGGGCATCTCCGTTCTCCGGTGGCGGCGCCGCCTCTTTCGACCATCTTCATCCTTCTGACTCCTGTGTGCATGACGCGTCCTACGTCATACACACTCGCCGGTCCTGCGCAGGCGCACTACAATACTTTGATCTGCCCTGCTCAGGACCTGAATGCCGATGAGTGTGGATGACGTCGGACGCGTCATACACCGCGGCTAGAGAAGAAGGAGGACGAAGATGGCCGAAAGAGGCAGCGCCGACACCGGAGAACGGAGACGCCCATCTGGCCAACCGAGCGACCGTTAGGTAAGTATTATAAAGTGTTTTTTATGTTCTCACAGCGGCCTGGGCTCTTGTATACAGCATGTTAGAAGAATGCTGCCGGTGGTGGTGGTCGCAGCTTATAGGCCGGAAAAATGATGACAGGTTCCCTTTAAAGGGAATCTGTCACTCCCTTTGACCGTTTGAGGCTATGTGCACACGCTGCGGATTTACCGCGGATTTGCCCTGGAAAATGTGTCTAACATTTCTGCAGTCATTCCCCAGCAAAACCTATAGGTATAAAAAAAAATGCTGTGTGCACACTGCGTTTTTTTATACCTGCGGATTTACCTGCGGATTTTCCTCTGCAGAATTAATGAGCATGTCACTTCTTTTCCACAGGTACCTGCAGTTTTTGCCATAGATAATGGTAAAAATCCGCAGGGACCAACCTGCAGAAAAACCGCGGCAATACCGCACCAAACCGCGGCAAAACCGCATGCGGATTTCGTTGCGGTTTTGGTGCGTTTTTTTTACCACAGGTGCGGGATTCTTTAAGAGGGTCCGGATTTTCCTTGAGAAAAAGTCAATTTATAATGCGCACATAGCCTTAAGCTCTTACTATGGGCATACAGGTAATACGTACATAGGACGTAGGAACAGCCCGGACTGCTGTCCCGAAGGGGCTCAAGGGAGGGCAGCATGACTGAGGAGCAATGCTAGGCCTTAAGCCAGTATCACACTTGCGAATGCCTTGCGTGTAACTCACGTGAGTCTCTCATTGAATCACCCGGCACAGCCGCACACGCTCCGTACAGGAACGTCTCAGCTGCATACGGATACATGCAACGACCCGCTTCTGTCAGGAGAGTGCGCAGCCGTGCCGGGTGATTCAATGAGAGACTCGCGTAAGTTACACACAAGGCACTCGCAATTGTGACTCCGGCCTTAAGGCCCCGTCACACACAGAGATAAATCTTTGGCAGATCTATGGTTGCAGTGAAATCATGGACATATAGTTCCATTTGTACACAGCCACAAACCTGGCACTGATTGTCCACAATTTCACTACAACCACAGGTCTGCCGCAGATTTATCTCTGTGTGTGACAGGGCCTTTAGTCTCAGTTAAGGGGTAAATTAGTGGTGTTACTTTTGCACTCGAAAAGTGTAGGGTGGAGCTGTAGGGTCAGTTGGGATTTGGGGCACTTTCATTGGTCAAGGGATGGTGTTTGGAGGGCAGTATATATAGGTCAGGTCCCCAGGGGGGTTGATCACTCTTACCTGGAGGGTGACCAGAATGGTTCCCGCCCACACGCCCTGTGGCAGTTTTGGTCAACCAACAAGAAGAAGAGCCTGGAGTGACTTTGTCACAGCAGCAGGGGAAAGGAGGGGGGTATTTGAAGGTGGGGGTTTGCACAAAACAGTGAGGGGGGAACCCAGTGCAGGAACAAGTTACCCCTGGTGGTGCAACTGATTGGTGGAACATGGTTCCTTGCTGGGTTGAGTCTCAGTGGGACATGGGTTGGGCAACATTCATCTAGATGCCCTCGAGCCGGTGTGGTGCGGCTGAGGGCAGGTGGTGGAGCTGATGTTGCAATCGAACGGTTTGGAACCTTCAT
This sequence comes from Anomaloglossus baeobatrachus, assembly GCF_048569485.1. Classification (NCBI taxonomy): domain Eukaryota; kingdom Metazoa; phylum Chordata; class Amphibia; order Anura; family Aromobatidae; genus Anomaloglossus; species Anomaloglossus baeobatrachus. The sequence continues at coordinate 44,792,863 of NC_134359.1, forward strand.
TTACCCCTCCATGTTTTTCATCGGGTATTTAAAATGTTATTTATTGTTTGATGTTTTTGTTGTTGTTTAATAATCGGGGCTGCTGTGGTCTTTTATATACAATGTCACGCAGTCTTTGTGTTTATTTTAGGTAAGAACTTGGGAAGGGGGTGGGGCTGATGGTCGGTCGAAAAAGGTAAGGCCGTTTAGTCAGACTTTCCTGAGTCATGTAAGTAGTCTTACCTATATGCTTCATAGTATATGCCTTGTTCCACAATTATTACTTTAGATCGCTATAAGAAATTAGCCTACTGGTCTACTGGCATTGGGCTTAAGGTACTGGGTGGTTGCTTCCCTGTAAGAAATCCCCTCCATCGTGCTGCATTATCCTTCCTGTCACCTCCTCTCAGCGTCACAGCTGGCTAATCCCGCGTGTACTCAGTAGAGTGTTCTTCAGCCTGCGTTCATTCATCTTCCATTGAATCTACTGCGCATGCGTTAGTGAGTCAGCTCCAATTTCGTTATCAGTACGCTGTTCTAAGTTGTCCTCCCGACTTCCTTCCTGTGGCTGGACAGGTAGACAGATATACACACACACATACCTGGGCGATTTTGCAGGCAGGAAGTCAAGAGGACAACGTAGAACAGCGCAACGATGACGGAAGTGAAGCTGACTCACCAGCACATGCACAGTAGATTCAATGGGGGTGATTGAACGCAGGCTGAAGAACGTTCTACTGCGCACACGCGGGATTTGTCAGCTATGACGCTGTGACTGTGGAACTGAGAGGTGGTGACAGTGTGGCACCCTGGGCAAGCCAGGTCGTCACAGGTACTGCAACAACACACCCCACACCCCGAGATAGGCACACCAGTCACACACAAATCCTTGTTGCCTCCCTCCAGGGGCTGATGTCCACACCAGGTGGGGTGGAGCCAGGCGGTTGGCCCCACCCACCGAGGAGTTCACAGTCCTGGAGGCGGGAAAGGAAGTCAGAACAGTGTAGTCGAGTAGTTGAACAGTGAAGGAGAAGGAGTAAGACGGAGTAGTAGAGGAGCAGACTGAACGTGTCCGGGTACGTGGCCCGGGCACCGAGAGCAAGGTTGGCAGATGGTGGTGGTCGTCTGCAGGAGAGGCCGATCGACGCGGAACCGTAGGACCGGGGACGGGCGGTGGCCCGCCGGTACCGAACCGGGGAGCGAAGAGAAGCCAGCACAAACCGGCAGGGCCTACGGACCCTGACCAGGCTTGGAGTCGCCGTTAAACTGGTCAAATCCGTTAGCGACCAGAACCTCCGGGGTTTCCTAGCAACAAAGACCCGGCTGAAGGCAACCGTCCAAACCGAGAAAGGGAAATACAACTACGGCCACAGTTAGAATTCCCAGGGCCAAAGCCTGTGGGCAAAAGGGGCTCCTCCGGCCCATATCCAAGCTGGGGAGCGGGTTACCGGTGGGAAGCCATCGGGACCGAAGATACACAACAGGTGCAGGGAAAGGCAGCCACCACCAACCTACCAGGAGTAACCACAGCAGCCGGCTGCGGGACCCGTCCATCCAGCCGTTTGTTTTACCGGAGACTCTGTAACCATCATTGGCTGAGTACCACCGTGCCGTCTGGCACCGAGCTGCCCCCGCAACCCTGCACCTCGCCAACCCTGCCTCCCCGTCCCACCTCACCGGGCCCCGGGACCAGCAACCCCCTACCCACGGAGGGGAGAGAAACATCTCGGCTGCTCCCCGTCATCGCTCCCGGGATCCCCGTCCAGAGCAGCGGTGGTGTCCCAACCTCACCACAAACCGTGGGTGGCGTCACGGACCAACTCCCCAAACCCAAATCACCCCTTTCACTGCACGGGAGAGAAGCGCCACTCGAGTACCCGGATCCGGCCCACCGCTCGAGCCACCGAGCAGCAGCAGCAGCAGCGCCGGACCCGAGCGCCAGCGAGAGCGCAGCGGTGGTGTCCCAACCTCACCACAAACCGTGGGTGGCGTCACGGACCAACTCCCCAAACCCAAATCACCCCTTTCACTGCACGGGCAAGAAGCGCCACTCGAGTCCCTGGATCCGGCCCACCGCTCGAGCCACCGAGCAGCAGCGCCGGACCCGAGCGGCAGCGAGAGCGCAGCGGCGGCGGCATCCTCCCCGCCCGCAACAACAGGAAGAATAATGCAGCACGGAGGCAGGGATTTCTTACAGGAAAGCAACTGCCCAGTAGCCAAAGAACAACGCCCAGTACCCCGGTAGTCTAATTTGCATACAGCAATCTAAAGTCAAATTTGTGGAGCAAGGTATCTACTATGAGGCATATAGGTAAGACTACTTTCACCATCCTATTACCTGTATACCCATAATAAGAGCTGTAAACAGTCAAAGGGGGTGACAAATTCACTTTAAAAAAATAAAGCATGGCACAAATGTACAAAAACGCATGCATTTTAAGGTACCTTTTTGGCGCCTTTTTCTGCCAAAAGGTGCAGATTTCATGCAGAAAATTTCTGCATGAAGAAGACTCCTATGTACTACACTGAGCAGCAGTGGTATCTCGTGCTTTTCACCGTCAGTGATCAAGACAGATTCTGGGGTAAGCTGGATTTTTCTGCACCAAATCTGCATGTGCGCACATATCCTAAGGCCTCGTTCAGACATCTGTTTTTCAAGAACATGTTCAATCTGTGTTTTTCACGGACAGAACACGTACCTAGTATATTTTATGGGGCTGTTCATATATGTAAGGTTTTCGTGGGTCAGTAAAAAAAAAATTATATTCAAATGTTCAATTTTGATCCGAGTCACTGGTGAAAATTACTTATTGGTTAACTTCACATTTATTATTATTATTATAGCGTCATTTATTGCATAGCAGTTTACATGTGAAAAGAGGTATACATAATAGGGACAAGTGTGAGAATACAATATGTGTAGCTTTTTTACTGTGATAATCTATTATATTTTTCTATATGCCTTTTCTATAACCAAACTTTCTTTTCTATATGAGCAAGGAGGGAGAGCCTGTTTTCTGATTATTGCTGCATATCAGGAAAGCAAGTGTGTCTACACCAAGGTCAGCTGCTGATATCGTGAAACAAGGGAACAGAATGAAAATGTTGATAATGATGACTATTAAGAAAAAATATTTTCAGCTTACCAGGATATAGAGTCCCCAAAAAAGTAAGAGGTACACGGATCCTATGAAAAAGGATATGTTTTTAACCCCCTGTCCGAAACGCGTAAGGATGTAATGATGTCTCCCCCCTTTTTGCGGTTTTCATATTTTTAACTTATATGTTCCAATAAATTTTTGATTTTTATATAAAATATTTTTGTTGGTGCTGGATTCCATTCCTCCCTCCCCGTTCCCCCCTCCATCTACTCATCATTGATAATGATGACTGCCTGCATTTGAGTAAGTTTGGATCTGTTCCTAGTGAGTTACGTGACAACGACCCCGCAAGCGATGGAGAGGCTGGAGAGGAAGTCCCAAAAAATGGATAAACGCCACGTTATTTTTGCATGTGCTTTTAATATAACCAATGGCATACTTAGGAATTTTACTAAAAGATTAACCCACTATGGCTCAATAAAAAGACTTGTAAAAATAAAGCACGTCACTCATGTGCACCTTTACTGAGAAGGAATTCATACTAGATATATTGTGTGGTCTGAATTTCTCTGTTGGCTCTCAGCGACTTTCAATTCGAGATTACAGCAGACATTCACTATTAAGAAGGAGATTTCCTGAAAACTATGGAATTTCTCCTTAACACAAGTACAATAATCAGAAACAATACAAGGCACAGACTGGTATAGGAGGAGAGAGGACCCTGCCCACGAGGGCTCACAGTCTACAAGGGATAGGTGATGAGCGTGTTTTTTTATCCTAATTAGATATGAGTGGAAGTTCAGTTTGGCCGGTTCAGCCGAACTTTAGATAAAGTTCAGTTTGGAACCTGAAATTGACCTGAACCCAATGGAAGTCACTAACTGGGCAGTTCTGCTCTCCACCCACATGTAGCCAGCCATAAACACATCATGTCAGTGTTCCAGGATTTCCGAGAACCCATCTGCTCTGCGCCGACCGTTAGGTAAGTATTATAAACATCCGGTGACAGGTTCCCTTTAAACTGTTCATGTAGTGCAGCACTCTTCAAGAATGTGATGAATTTCAATTTCTGTGTTGGCTTGTCCAAAATGTACACAATGAGCCAAACTTTAAAAAAATAAAAATAAAATTATTTCACATCTAGCCAAATCTAAAAATAAATTAATATTAAACAGTGGATTTTCCAATACTTACATGTTCCAGAGGGTCTTTGGCTTTCCGTCACTTGAGCATCCTGCCCACTGGCTTCTCTCACAGCTTCACACGGAAAAGATTCTCTTGTGCCATATGGTATAATCTATAATCTCCCCCATGTAAATGTGCTTATATTACACAAGAAAATCAAAATTGATGTTTGATGATTACATGCAGATCTTTGAGCCATACATACCAGCCGAGCTGATATAGGTGTGATTAGAAATTGGTGTCATCCATTCAGTGGCTACTGGGCAGATATAATAATGGCCATTTTTGTATGCTAAATATCTCATTTGTCTTAGATTTCCTTTAGTAATGCAGGTCTATATTCTTACATTCTTACATGCTTTAGCATTTCAGAGTGCAACTGTCTCTTTTTTTTGTAATTTTATGTCATGTTCAGTTATGCACCTGTTCACATTGCAGTTTTGGGAGCGCCGTCAGTCTTTTTGTCTAGATTAATGGGGGTCATGCCCTCCAACTGTGCACCCCTACCCCACTAGCCACGGGTGATTTTATTTTCTACAGCAGGTTCCTACTTGCCCATATACTGGAGGTTTTTTAAACCCAGAGAGAGGCTTCAGTTCAGAGTAGGTACCCAGTATACGAGGTATGCCTTGACATGGTACTGGGTAGATACAAAAATGGCCATTTTTATATGCTAAATATCTAATTTTTCTTAGATTTCCTTTAGCAGTAATGCAGGTCTATATACTTACATTCATGGTTTTCATGCTTTAACATTTCAGAGGGCGACTGTCTATTATTTTGTATTTTACTCTAAGAACTGAACCACAAAGTCTTCTCATGCAAAGGCTTAGTATCCTTAAAGAACATAGATACTCAGTTTTATACTGAGTGCAGGGCCTAAGGGGAACAGCAATTTTGTCTTTCCATACTTACAAACACTGCAATTCCCTAAATAGGAAATTTAAGCCCTGCCCCTGAGGACACCTCAAAACTATACATGTCTTCCCTCTTTGGGCAGACATTGGGAAAAAAATATGCCCCTTTGTAATTATTGGCAGGGATTTAGGATATTTTTGGCAAGTATATCTATAGTATTTTTTAACCTTCTAAAGTCCCAGACATTTTTCGTTTTGTGCTTTCATTTTTTTTCTTCCCCTTCTTCCAAAACACATAGCTTTTTTATTTTTCCAATAACATAGCCATATACAGTCATATGAAAAAGTTTGGGCACCCCTATTAATGTTAACCTTTTTTCTTTATAACAATTTGGGTTTTTGCAACAGCTATTTCAGTTTCATATATCTAATAACTGATGGACTGAGTAATATTTCTGGATTGAAATGAGGTTTATTGTACTAACAGAAAATGTGCAATACGCATTTAAACAAAATTTGACCGGTGCAAAAGTATGGGCACCTCAACATAAAAGTGACATTAATATTTTGTAGATCCTCCTTTTGCAAAAATAACAGCCTCTAGTCGCTTCCTGTAGCTTTTAATGAGTTCCTGGATCCTGGATGAAGGTATATTTGACCATTCCTGTTTACAAAACAATTCCAGTTCAGTTAAGTTTGATGGTCGCCGAGCATGGACAGCACGCTTCAAATCATCCCACAGATTTTCAATGATATTCAGGTCTGGGGACTGGGATGGCCATTCCAGAACATTGTAATTGTTCCTCTGCATGAATGCCTGAGTAGATTTGGAGCGTTGTTTTGGATCATTGTCTTGCTGAAATATCCATCCCCTGCGTAACTTCAACTTCGTCACTGATTCTTGCACATTATTGTCAAGAATCTGCTGATACTGAGTTGAATCCATGCGACCCTCAACTTTAACAAGATTCCCGGTTCCAGCATTGGGCACACAGCCCCAAAGCATGATGGAACCTCCACCGAATTTTACTGTGGGTAGCAAGTGCTTTTCTTGGAATGCCGTGGTTTTTTTTTTGCCTTCATGCATAACGCCTTTTTGTATGACCAAACAACTCAATCTTTGTTTCATCAGTCCACAGGACCTTCTTCCAAAATGTAACTGGCTTGTCCAAATCTGCTTTTGCATATCTCAGGCGACTCTGTTTGTGGCGTGCTTGCAGAAACGGCTTCTTTCGCATCACTCTCCCATACAGTTTCTCCTTGTGCAAAGTGCGCTGTATTGTTGACCGATGCACATTGACACCATCTGCAGCAAGATGATGATGCAGGTCTTTGGAGGTGGTCTGTGGATTGTCCTTGACTGTTCTCACCATTCTTCTTCTCTGCCTTTCTGATTTTTTTCTTGGCCTGCCACTTCTGGGCTTAACAAGAACTGTACCTGTGTTCTTCCATTTCCTTACTATGTTCCTCACAGTGGAAACTGACAGTTTAAATCTCTGAGACAACTTTTTGTATCCTTCCCCTGAACAACTATGTTGAATAATCTTTGTTTTCAGATCATTTGAGAGTTGTTTTGAGGAGCCCATGATGCCAGTCTTCATAGGAGATTCAAATTGGAGAACAACTTGCAAGTGGCCACCTTAAATACCTTTTCTCATGATTGGATGCACCTGCCTATGAAGTTCAAAGCTCAATGAGGTTGCAAAAACAATTTAGTGCTTTAGTAAGTCAGTAAAAAGTAGTTAGGAGTGTTCAAATCAAGAAATTGAGAAGGGTGCCCATACTTTTGCAGCGGTCAAATTTTGTTTAAATGCGGATTGCACATTTTCTGTTAGTACAATAAACCTCAATTCAACCCAGAAATATTACTCAGTCCATCAGTTATTAGATATATGAAACTGAAATAGCTGCTGCAAAACCCAAATTGTTATAAAGAAAAAAGGATAACATTAATAGGGGTGCCCAAACTTTTCCATATGACTGTAATAACTTTTCTTTGTGGGACGAGGTGTAGTTTTGAATTTTAATATACTCTATATTGCACTGAAAATTAAAAAAAAATTCCAACTTGGGTGAAATGCTGAAATAAAAGTTATTCCGCCAATCTTTTTTTTTTTTTTGTTTTGCTTTTACAACTTTCATTGTTTGGTACAAACTAAAAGGCAATATGATTCTTCAAGTCTCAGAAGGATATTTAAAGGGATTGTGGACAACCCCTTTAAAGGAACTTGTCACCTACTCACCTGCAGGGCAGTCCGGTCACATGGGCATCACTGGACTTGACCCGGCGCCTCCTCGTTTCTTGTGATCGCTGTCCTCTTTCTTGCTTCTTGTGGATGACTTGTCCCATGTTACCCACACAGTGTCCTCCATTGTGCTTCTACGCATACGGTCTTCTCTCTGCCATGCTGCGGGCAGAACAAAGTACTGTAATGTGCGGGCTCGGGGAATAGTCAATAGACCGCCCACGCATGTCCACTACAATACATCGATCTGCACTTACCATGGCAAAGAGAAGTGCGCGTGCGCAAGAGTTCAAAGAAGGATACTGTGTGGATGAAGTAGGACGTGTCATGCACATGAAGCAGGGAAAGAAGATGGGGATCGCAAGAAGAGAGAAGACGTCGGATCAAGATCAGCAACATTAATCGGACCGGCCCGCCCCGCAGTTGAGTAGGTGATGGGTTCCCTTTAAATAGATGCTTATTTTGATAGATTTGACTTATTTGGACACAACGATACCAAGTATATTTGTTTTGTTATTTTTTTTTCACTTTCTTTTTTTATTATAATAGCAGTCTCTCATACAGCCCAATCTACAATTGAGCATTACAAGTGGACTAGGCTCCTTGCTGCTTCTGGTTTTCATAGTCACTCAGTATCGGTGAACCTTGAATTTTATTCTTGAAATCCCTGGTAATTTATGTATGAGTCCAGTAGGCGGTCCTAATCGGTGATTGACAGTCTTCCCTGTATGACTATGCATGTAGAGATAGCTGTCAATCCCTAAGTAGGACCACCCACTGGACTCTATATAAACAGGGCTTTTATTTAAAAAATTATGTTATACAGAATATTTTCTAACAAACATATTATTCTGCTCTGCTTCTTCTTCTCTATTCCGTGCTTTAGACAGTTGGCAGCAATGTGGCTGCTTCCTTTTAAGTGGTAACTCCGCCACCCTTTAAGAGTCATTGTTATGCTCGCCGGGCAAGCAGAGACGTTAGTGAGCCCACTGGGCCGCAATACACAGAAAACCCAGAGGGGCTTGACTACAGACCTGCGTCTGGTCTTCTCCAGAGCCCCCTAAAGGTGGAGGTGTTACGCTGCAAGTATTGGTCCGGGTGCTACTCGGGAAGACTGGTGTTGTGTCGGCTGGCCCCAGGGGTATGGGAGCGAAAGTCTCTGACAATAGGTTGCAGCAGCAAATGTCAAGAATCCATCCAGGGTGGATGGATGGATGAATGGATACAGCAGCAGCGTCCAGCGTAGATACTTGTAGTGATGAGTATCGTATAAGTCAGTTGGAGTGGACACTTGCGGCAGCAAGGGACAATATGTTATGGCAGCAGGTATTGTAGTAGGCAACCGGGGTAGCAGTGCTCAACAGCAGTTAGGGATACGGCAGCTGCACTCTGTATTGCAAACAGGTATCAGCAAACAGAATTAGCACAATGTATATGTAGCGCCCCTGAAGCCATCAGGGAGCTAAAAGGTACTGCATCCCCACCAGGATGCAGGGCCTACCCCACGGAACCCAGAGGACCAGTGCCGGTAACACCAAAGCATTCTAGTTAATCCCTGTTATAGTCCCCAAATTCCCCAAAGACAGGTGACAGACTAGGCTTGGACCCAGTGGATGGCCACCTAGAGGGTGGAGCCGATCCAGTCCACTAGATGACCAGATGGGAGGGACAGACAGTGGACAGTCTGACAGTCTGTTAGTCGGAGTGAAGGAGTGAGGAAGCAATGAGAGGAGTGTGACGGTGACCTGAGGGCCCGGGCGTGTGGTTGCCGGTGGAGTACGGTGGAGTACTCCCTGAACCATAGCACCAACGGGGTACAGAATCCTAGGTCAGGCAAACGCTCCAGGCAGACCTGATAAAATCTGCACAGTGAGGGGACAATTAGGGACCTCACTGACCTTGAAGTTCGGGACACAGTAGCAACGGGAGAACCAGGGAACAGGACCAGAGACTCCGACCCCACAGGGTTCACGCTGCCGTTATACGGACTACCGTTGAGAGACTACCAGGAGGGGACCCTCAGATGCTCCAAGCCACGGGGACCCACCAAACAGACAAGTGCAGGGGAAAGAAACCACCAGGTCACTAAACTGACACTGGGACAAAGGAAAACAGAGGTTAAGACCAGCCTTTCTCGGGTAACCAGTTCACCAGAGACTGTGAGTAAAGACACCACTTAAACTGCAACCCCTGGTGTGGCCTACCTTCTTTGCACACCCATCAACATCACCTATCCTCTGGGGCCCGGCCCTGCTTGCGGAGGGCCTAACATCCAGGCTGCTGTCACGCTCCCCAGCTCCCGTGCCATGCTCCCCGGCTCCCCTGCCATGCTCCCCGGCTCCCCTGCCATGCTCCCCGGCTCCCCTGCCACGCTCCCCTGCCACGTTTCCCCGCTCCCATGTCACGCTTCGCCGCTCCCGTGCCATGCTTCCCGGTCCCCCGCTCCACAGCCTCCATGCTCCCTCACCTGCGTCCTCCAGGCAACCTGGTCCCCGCTCCCAGCGCCCGTCGGCAACGCTGAGCCAGCCCAGCACTCCTGCCTCCTCTGCACCGCTTCCTGCTCTGGCTTCTGGCACCTGGGCCTCGCGCATGCGCATTAGGGCGCGCGCAGTCATTGACCCTCTCTTAAAGGGCCAGCGTCCTCCAACAGGATATTGCAGAATCAGGTACAGGGTATATAGGGGGTTCCTTTCCAAGTGGGCGGGGCCTGTTCTTCGTATTTGCTAAGCTAGGAGTCAGGTTCCCCTGTGCCTTGTCCCGTACTCACCTATTTCTCTTGTAGAGCCGCACCTGTCTCGCCAAACCGGACCTGACGGTTCCAGAACTCCGAACGGTGACTGTCCGCCATCTCGTCAGTCCCTACCATCTCCGATCCCTAGATCCGTGTGGTGACCGATCTCCCCGCTCGCTGGTTCCGGATTCTGCCTGACATCATCCTGGCCTCCGAACCTGAGCTCCGTCACCCGGACTACCTTCAGAGACTCCATGGCCCCAGGGACTTCTACACTCCACTCCTCTGAACGGACTGTCCTTCCCGTAGTGCTCCGGCTACCGGGCACCTTGCCCTCGGTGGGGTGCTCAGTCCAGTGGATCCACCTCCTGGGCCTACCCGTCATCCTGGTCCTAACAGTAAGAACAGGCCATGGATCCCGCCGAAGCACTAGCGTCCCAGCTGGCCGGATTGCAGCAGGAACTCGGATGACAACGCGAGACCCAATCCCGCATGCTAGCCTTCATGACCTCAGTGGACACCCGTCTGAATACGCTGCAAGCAACAGCCACGTCCCTGGCATCACAGTCCACGTCCACAGCTCCCGTGGCAACTTCCCCGGAAGCCTCAAAACTCCGCTTGGCCTCTCCACACCGGTATGCCGAAGATCTTAAGACCTGCAGAGGATTCTTGAACCAGTGCTCCCTCCACTTTAAGCTGTTTCCGCATCTGTTTACCTCCGATCAAGCCAAGGTGGCGTTTGTGATGTCCCATCTAGAGGGTGAGGCACTTGCCTGGATGAACCCCTTGTGGGAGAAGGAGGACCCTGTAACTACTAACATCCAGGAGTTCCTGCAGGTGTTTAGAACCACCTTTGATGAACCGGGACGTGCCGCCGCATCCGCCTCATCACTCCTCAGGCTACGTCAGGGGACCTTGACGGTGGGTCAATATGCCATCTGCTTCATCACCTTGGCCTCTGAATTAGGGTGGAACAATGAGGCTCTAACCGCCGCCTTCTGGGAAGGACTCTCCGGTCGTATTAAGGACGAGCTGGCCGGCCGCGATGTTCCTTCCACCCTGGATGCCCTGATCGCACTAGCCACCCGCGTGGACCTCCGATTTCAGGAACGATCCAAAGAGGTGTCCCGCGAGAGACGTCCGATACGGCATTCCTCTCCTCCGCAGAAGCCCGCCGTACTTCAGTCGGCGTCGTCTGGTGTCTCTGTCCACGAGCCCATGCAGATTGACCGTTTGCGGCAGTCCGAACAACGCCGAGCAGAATGGCTCGCCAAGGGCCTCTGCTTCTACTGCGGAGAGGGCACCCACCTGCTACGTTCCTGTCCAGAGAGGCCGGGAAACTCCAAAGCCTAGGGTTGGTAGGAGAGGCCACCCTCGGTACTGGGACTCTCTCAGACCCGGTTACGTGGACTCTTCAAGTGACAGCGGGAGAGACGCGGTTAACGGCGGAGGCGTACCTCGATTCCGGGGCAGCAGGCAATTTCATCCAGCAGACCACGGTGGACAAGTACCAGGTGCCTGTTACTCCACTCGACAAAACCCCTCGTGATTGCCTCTGTAGATGGGAGACCCCTCTCTGACACCATCTCTTGGATCACCAAGCCTGTAGTACTACGTATCGGTGCCCTGCACACTGAGAAAATCACTCTCTACGTCCTCCCGCACATGTCTCATCAAATCCTGCTGGGACTCCCCTGGTTACGGAAACACGAACCGTCGGTCAGCTGGCGTGCTGGCGAAATTACCCGATGGGGTCCCTCTTGCCACGAGAACTGCCTGAAGTTCAAACAGCCCATCCGACGACCTCCAGTCCCGGAGTCCCTACCAGGACTGCCTTCGGCCTATTGGTCCTTCGCGGACGTCTTTGATAAAAAAGAGTCAGAGGTACTGCCGCCACATCGTCCTTATGACTGTGCCATCGACCTGCTCCCGGGAATCACACCACCTCGAAGACGGATATATCCTTTGTCCCCTGCTGAAACAAGGGCCATGTCTGCCTACATCACTGAGAACCTGGCAAGGGGATTCATCCAGAGATCCTCCTCTCCTGCTGGAGCAGGCTTCTTCTTCGTTAAGAAGAAAGAGGGCAACCTGCACCCCTGCATTGACTACCGGGGATTGAATCAAATCACCGTAAACAATAAATACCCCCTGCCGCTCATCCCCGAATTGTTTGATCGGCTTAGAGGAGCTCGTTTGTTTACCAAGTTGGATCTTCGTGGTGCCTACAACCTGGTCCGCATCCGCTCTGGGGACGAATGGAAGACCGCATTTAACACTCGCGATGGGCATTACGAGTATTGTGTGATGCCCTTCGGCCTGTGTAACGCACCGGCAGTCTTTCAAGAACTAGTGAACGACGTGTTCCGGGACCTTCTCTACGTCTGTGTGGTGGTATATTTGGATGACATCCTGGTCTTCTCTCCGGACCTCCAGACCCACAGAGAGAACGTGCAGCTGGTACTACAAAGGCTTAGAGAGAATTGCCTGTACACAAAGTACGAGAAGTGTGTCTTCGAGCAGTCTTCTCTTCCCTTCCTGGGTTACGTAATCTCCGATACCGGCCTGCAGATGGACCCGGAGAAGGTCTCTTCCATTCTCAACTGGCCCCCTCCTTCCGGACTGAAGGCAATTCAACGTTTTCTTGGCTTTGCGAACTATTACCGTCAGTTCATCCCTCACTTCTCTGCCCTGACTGCGCCTCTCTCTGCCTTGACCAAGAAGGGGGCTAATCCGAAGGACTGGTCACCTGCGGCCAACGCCGCGTTTGGCTCTCTGAAGCGGGCATTTGCTTCCTCTCCTGTGCTCCACCGTCCTGAGTTAAACCGACAGTTCACCTTGGAGGTGGATGCCTCCTCCTCTGGGGCCGGGGCAGTGCTCATGCAGAAGTCCTCCACCGGGAAGATGGTCACTTGCAGTTTCTTCTCCAAGAGCTTCTCAGCGCCTGAACGCAACTACACCATCGGTGACAGAGAGCTATTAGCAGTCAAACTGGCTCTGGAGGAATGGCGCTACCTTCTGGAGGGAGCAGTGTACCCCGTGATCATTTACACGGACCACAAGAACCTGGAATACCTGCGGTCTGCTCAGCGACTGAACCCACGACAAGCCAGGTGGTCCTTGTTCTTTGCCAGGTTCGATTTTCAGCTCCATTTTCGGCCCGCGGATAAGAATGTGCGAGCAGATGCCTTGTCCATGTCATTCGTGCTCATGGAACAGGAGGAGGAGACATACCAGCCCATCATCTGCCCAAGTAAAGTCATTCCGGTGGCTCCTGTCTCTCTGGCCCAGATACCACCCGGGAAGACCTATGTCTCTGAAACTGACAGACAAAAAGTCTTGCACTGGGGTCATGCCTCGAAAATAGCCGGCCATGCTGGTCAGAAGAGAACATGGAGTACAATTGCACGTCACTATTGGTGGCCATCCCTTCGCACAGACGTCGCGTCTTTTGTTTCAGCCTGCTCCTCTTGTGCCCGGAACAAGACGCCCAAACACCTGCCATATGGTCGTCTTCTGCCGCTGCCAATTCCCTCCGTTCCGTGGCAACACATTGCAATGGACTTTATTACAGACTTGCCCTCGTCCTCCGGACACACGGTCATATGGGTCGTGGTGGACCGTTTCTCCAAAATGGCTCATTTTGTCCCTATGGCTGGACTGCCCTCTGCCCAGGAGCTCGCTGACGCCTACATACAGCATATCTTCCGGTTGCATGGCTTTCCCTCACACATTGTGTCCGACAGAGGAACTCAGTTTACCTCGCGCTTCTGGAGGGCTCTCTGCAAACATCTGGGAGTGGCTCTGGACTTTTCTTCGGCCTACCATCCTCAGTCGAATGGCCAAGTGGAACGAGTCAATCAGATCCTGACCTCCTTCTTGCGTCACTATGTTAACACCCATCATGACGATTGGTCCACGCTCCTTCCTTGAGCTGAATTCTCCCATAACCATCACGTCAGTGAGTCCTCCTCCAGCTCTCCCTTCCATGTCGTTTACGGACTTCAGCCTTCCGTCCCATTACCTGTATCTTCTTCCTCGGATGTTCCTGCTGCTGATACCGTAGTCCGTGACTTTTCAGCAATTTGGGACTCTGTCAAGACGTCCCTTGGACGCGTTTCTCTGCGGATGAAGAGACACGCGGACAAGAGGCGTCTGGATCCTCCGTGTTTCTCTCCAGGAGATCTGGTCTGGCTTGCTTCCAAATATGTCCGATTGAAGCTACCATCGTACAAGCTGGGTCCTTGCTACATCGGGCCGTTTAAAGTCATCGGCAAGATCAATGAGGTCTCCTACAAGCTGCAGCTCCCGGCCACGATGAGGATACCCAACTCCTTTCACATCTCCCTGCTCAAGCCGGTTGTCCTTGGTCCCTTCTCCGCTGCTGCCAGTTCTGCTCCTCCTCCTATTGCTGACGATGACATCTATGCGGTAAGGGATATCGTGGCCATGAAGACCGTGCGGGGCCGACAGTTCTTCCTGGTGGACTGGGCTGGGTATGGTCCTGAGGATAGGTCCTGGGAACCCCGGCAGAATGTGGGTACTCCCCTGATACGTGCCTTCCTGTCCCGGTTGCGGGGAGAGGAGCGTGGGGGAGGGGGTACTGTCACGCTCCCCAGCTCCCGTGCCATGCTCCCCGGCTCCCCTGCCATGCTCCCTGGCTCCTCTGCCACGCTCCCCGGCTCCCCTGCCATGCTCCCTGGCTCCCCTGCCATGCTCCCTGGCTCCCCTGCCACGCTCCCCGGCTCCCGTGCCACGCTTCCCCGCTCCCATGTCACGCTTCGCCGCTCCCGTGCCATGCTTCCCGGTCCCCTGCTCCACAGCCTCCATGCTCCCTCACCTGCGTCCTCCAGGCAACCCGGTCCCCGCGCCCGTCGGCAACGCTGAGCCAGCCCAGCACTCCTGCCTCCTCTGCACCGCTTCCTGCTCTGGCTTCCCGGGCCTCGCGCATGCGCATTAGGGCGCGCGCGCGGTCATTGACCCTCTCTTAAAGGGCCAGCATCCTCCAACAGGATATTGCAGAATCAGGTACAGGGTATATAGGGGGTTCCTTTCCAAGTGGGCGGGGCCTGTTCTTCGTGTTTGCTAAGCTAGGAGTCAGGTTCCCCTGTGCCTTGTCCCGCACTCACCTATCTCTCTTGTAGAGCCGCACCTGTCTCGCCAAACCGGACCTGACGGTTCCAGAACTCCGAACGGTGACTGTCCGCCATCTCGTCAGTCCCTACCGTCTCCGATCCCTGGATCCGTGTGGTGACCGATCTCCCCGCTCCGCTGGTTCCGGATTCTGCCTGACATCATCCCGGCCTCCGAACCTGAGCTCCGTCACCCGGACTACCTTCAGAGACTCCGTGGCCCCAGGGACTTCTACACTCCACTCCTCTGAATGGACTGTCCTTCTTCCCGTAGTGCTCCGGCTACCGGGCACCTTGACCTCGGTGGGGTGCTCAGTCCAGTGGATCCACCTCCTGGGCCTACCCGTCATCCTGGTCCTAACAGCTGCCATCAACACCAGCCCTAGTAGTGAGAACTGTGCAGTGGCGGCTCCATCTACATAGCCGCAACCCGCAAGTGGCGTCACGTTATAAACTTTATTCTAACCTCCCTTGTAAATATACCCCTTTTAAAAAGCGTCCCCAAGGGCACGGAACCGGGTAACGGCCACAGCACACCCGTAACACAGAATCCCCGTACATATACAGCCCGGGACCGAGTACCCCATTCCCCTGGGCGATACATATAAGCGGCAGCAGCACAGTGCTAGGGGACCTGAGAACTAGCAATGTAGTAGATTTGTTTCCCAAGCACCACTGATAGGACAGAGGTGCCTTAAAAACCTACTGCCTCTCAGCTTACCTGAGAGGTACTTTTGGGTTAGGAGGACGTTAGTCCTTTAAGAAGGGGAGCATGGCCGTCGGCGCGCCCTACGGGCAGAGGCCTGGAGCCTGTCAGGGGTACATACACTCCATGAAGCTGCAGCATTGGATGGGAATGGGTCCACCACCGCAGGACTCCTGGACAGGTGAGGGAACCAGTGACCTTGCTGGGGCAGGGGAGTAGGAGAGCGTAAGGTAAATTTGCACCATTAACTTTGGAACGGAGGGGCACAGAAGAAAAAGAAACCTTTTCCAAAATCAGTGGAACAACAAGAAGGAACTCAAATAAAATTTGAAAAAAAAATCTTTAAGGGCTCTTTCACACGTCAGTGAAAAACAAACGTTTTTCACTGACGTGATAAAGGTGCGCATGTCCCTCTGTGTGCCGTGATTTTGGCACACGTGTGATCTCCATGTGCTATACGTGATAATAGACGGAGATCAGGCACTTATACTCACCTGTCCACGCCGCTGATCTCCATGGTGCTGGAGTCTCCCGCAATGCTAAGTCCGGCCGCAGCTGTCTTCCCTCTGCAGCTACTTCCGGGTCGGCGGTGCATATGTATGAGCATAATTAGTCAGCCTGGAAGCAGGAGACAGCAGCGGCAGAAGACAGCATTGCTGAAGACGGGTGAGTTTAAAAAGCTGTTTATTGTAACTGTACATGTTTTTCCAGTACATGTTTCACAGATCACACCATAGTGTGGTCCGTGGGACATCGGTGATGCCAGAAAAAAACGGACTTGTCTCCTTGCAGAACACACGGACACGCAAGTATGCCGCACGGAAACATGTCAGTGAGAAATCACTGATGTGTGCACAGACCCATTGATTTTAATGGGTCTGTGTATGTCCGTGATTCTGGTATGTATACAATTGCAACAAAAGTACCAGAATCACTGACGTGTGAAGGGGGCCTAAAGGGTGCTTTACACGCTGTGATATCGCTACCAATATATCGTTGAGGTCATGTCGTTAGTGACGCACATCCGGTGCCGGTAGCGACATCGCAGCGTGTGACACCAAGGAGCGACGATGAACGATCGCAAAATCGTCCAAAAACGGTGATCGTTGACACGTCGCTCCTTTCCTTAATATCGCTGCTGCCACAGGAATGATGTTGTTCGTCGTTCCTGCGGCAGCACACATCGCTGTGTGTGACACCGCAGGAACGACAAACATCTCTGTAGCGTCCTGGTGGTGGATTCACTAGGCCGTGCACCGGACTCCTCCAGTGAGGCAACTCGGATCTAACCCCTATACAGGGACTGTCCGGTCACCCCACCAGAGGGTAGCCGGAACACTAGGGGTACGAGTCCTTCAGGGATCTGCAGGGAATGTCCAAAGGCACCGTCGACAGGAAGGATGGCTGGCACCAGGTTCAGGTGCCGGGTAGGAACAGCTGACGGGATCCGGGTCCAGTGAGCCGTGCGGGCGGATGTACCAAGTAAAGTCGGGGATCGGTGACGGGTATAGACTGACGGAAGATGGTGGGATCCTCAGCAGACGGTCACTGGGACACTTCCTGGAGAACCGGTAGTCAGGACTAGCGTATGGACTCTGTGGATGAGACAGTGTTAACGGAGAGACAAAGCACAAGGGGACCTGAGCACCTAGCTAAGGGAACACGATCAGGCACCGCCCACCAGAAAAGGGAAGTCTTATATACCTTGTACCTGTATCTTGTCATATCCTGTTCCCGGGACGCTGGCCCTTTAAGACAAGGTGAGTGAGCGCGCGCCCTAATGCGCATGCGCGAGGCTCGGGTGCCGGAGGCCAGTACAGGACGCTTTGAAGGAGATGCAGGGGAGCCAGACAGAGTGTCCTGAATCGCAGGGGGACGCCGGAGCTGGCGGACGGGAGGCACGGAGGACGCAGAGGATGGGGAGTGAGAGGAGCAGCCTCGGGCAGGAGGACCGGGGGCCGGAGCAGTGAGTGGCAGGCAGCGCCGGGGACCGGGGAGTGTGACAATATCCTACCTGCATCCACCGGCAATGCGGAAGGAAAGAGGTGGGCGGGATGTTACGTCCCGCTCATCTCCGCCCCTCTGCTTCAATTGGACGGCCGCTTAGTGGCGTCGCGGTGACGTCGCTGTGACGCCAAAAGCACCTCCCCCTTGAAGGAGGGATTGTTCGGCGGTCACAGCGACGTTGCTGCACAGGTATGTGCGTGTGACGCTGCCGTAGCGATAATGTTTGCTACGGCAGTGATCACCAAATGTCGCACGTACGACGGGGGCGGGTGCAATCGCGCTTCACATCGCTAGCAATCGCTAGCGATGTCGCAGCGTGTAAAGCACCCTTAAGTGTTCGAACAATAAGGTTGAGTAAGAATTAAAAAAAACTATGAAAATGCAATTAAAATGCAACAGCTTACTTGAAAGGGAAAAAAAAAGATGAAAAAAACCCCTAAAAGGCTGTCTATCTAGCAGCACACGCAATTCTAATAAATCACCACCACTTTGGTCTAAGGGTCTCTTGGACAACAGCAACAAACCATTACACCTTCCTCTAGAAATTACTTATTATAGATTTAATTACTTCAATAAATTAATTCAGTCCACACAATAGAGAGTCGTATCACCCCGCTAATTTATTGTAATTAACTGGTAAGCCGCGGTGTTAAAATGGCGTAAGGGATCATGTCCTCCATGTCTTCTAATCCCCATGACATATACGAGGGACAAAGGCATTCCTATGGATTCATATTGTTAGGAATCCAGATGCTGGCCTTACATAATTAACAGATAATGATACTTAGGAGAGAGAACTTTTCCTACCTAGGTATGGCTCTGACGGCATATGTCTAATTAAAATCAACATTACTTACAATTAGGCATAAACAGTCAATAGCATCTGTAGTTGGAGAAGAACATGCGACGGAATGAGAAGAAGCAATTAATTGGATGAGGCCGCCTACAGAACCGCGGAGATAAAAAAAGGCAAAGCGGTAACATTCATTTCCATTATTATTTCCTCTAAGACTATAGTGAATAGATACATCGCCTTAAAGCACTTGGGAAGGATTTGGAAGAAGACTATGTAGGGGGGAATAAAAACCCACCATCATATGTCACACCGGGTTATTTTTATACAACTGTGCAAAGGCATGTTTTATCTGGAGAAAACCATCTGTATGCAGATCTATATAAAGGTCTGTGCAAGGGAATATTCTGGTAGCAAAACCTTCTCATGGCGTCGAATGCAAATGCACAAATAGGAAGGTAATTTGTGCTGTTTATGTCTTATAGAAAGTGAGATGTTTGTAGGTTGCCATCTCCTTCACCGTGAGACGCGTTCAGTCGTTGTTTACTACAACTGGAGGAATCGTCAAGACTTGTGCAAAGCAAAAGAGGAGTTACTCAAGGTAACTAATCAGATTGAGCATTTGCTTTTCACAACCGTGAGGATACTGGATGCCAAGCAGGTGCCAACCTGTTACTCTACTTTAAAGGGATATCCAGGACTTTAAAGGGAACCTGTCAGCAGATTTGGCCCCTATAACCTGCGGCCACCACCGGTGGGCTCTTATATACAGCATTCCAGAATACTGTATATAAGAGCCCAGGCTGCTGTGTATAACATAAAAATCACTTTGTAATACTCACCTAAGGGGCAGTGCAGTGGAGACTGGTCGGATGAGTGTTTCCGTTCTCCGGTACAGGCGCATCTTCTTTCGGCCATCTTTTTCTTCCTTCTTCTGAAGCCTTATATATTATACTAGAAGGTGGCCCGATTCTACGCATCGGGTATTTTAGAATTTACGTATTGTGTAGTTCATGTATGATTTTTGTTATATATATAGATGTTGTTGTGTGTAGTTACCAAGTGTTTGTGTAGGGGCTGTACATGTTCTGGGTGTTGTCTGGGTGTGGCGGGGGGTGAGAGCGGTGTTGTATGTGTGTTGCGTGTGTTGCGTTGTTTGTGGAGCGCTGTGTGTCTGTAGCGTTGTGTGTGTGTGTGTTGCGCGGTTTGTGTGGGTGTGGTGTGTTTTGGGGGAGGTATGTTTTGTGCAATGTGTGTGTTGTGCGGTATGTGCGTATATTTATGTATGCCGCGGTGTTTGTGTGTTGGGTGTTGTGTGTGTGCGGCGTTGTCTGTGTGTGTGGGTGTCTGTGTATGGCGGTGTTTGTGGTTCCCAGTGTGTGTGTGGTGTGTTGTGTGTGTGTGTTGGGGGGAGGTGTGCACCTCCCATCGTGCTCCATCCCCCATGCTGCGCACCCCCCATCGTGCCCCATCCCCCATGCTGCGCACCCCCCATCGTGCTCCATCCCCCATGCTGCCCACCCCCCATCGTGCTCCATCCCCCATGCTGCCCACCCCCCATCGTGCTCCATCCCCTATGCTGCGCATTCCCCATCGTGCTCCATCCCCGATGCTGCGCACCCCCATCGTGCTCCATCCCCCATGCTGCGCACTCCCTATCGTGCTCCATCCCCCATGCTGCGCACTCCCCATCGTGCTCCATCCTCCATGCTGCGCACTCCCCATCGTGCTCCATCCCCCATGCTGCGCACTCCCCATCGTGCTACATCCCCCATGCTGCGCACCCCATCGTGCTCCATCCCCCATGCTATAATAGTTCTCCTATTATACTCAGAGAGGAGTATAATAGGAGGACTATAATAGGAGGAGTAGTCCTGGGGGGAGAGGAGTATAATGCCGGCTCCCTGCACATGTGTACCGGGAGCCGGTGTACGCTGGTAACTATGATACACATCGGGTAACTAAGGGACCTTAGTTACCCGATATGTATAATGGTTACCAGCGTTCACCGGCTCCGTCAAGATCCCAGCATCGCAAGGTTATGTCTGGCGCTGCTGGGATCGTGACGGAGCTGGTGTACACTGGTAACTATGATACACATCGGGTAACTAAGGGACCTTAGTTACCCGATGTGTATAATGGTTACCAGCGTTCACCGGCTCCGTCAAGATCCCAGCATCGCAAGGTTATGTCTGGCGCTGCTGGGATCGTGACGGAGCCGGTGCACACTGGTAACTATGATACACATCGGGTAACCAAGGGACCTTAGTTACCCGATGTGTATAATGGTTACCAGCATACACCGGCTCCGTCACGATCCCAGCAGCGCAAGGTTATGTCTGGCGATGCGTGCGGAGGGCCGGGGTGAGTGGCCAATCCATGCGGAGGGCGGGGCCAGGCCGAGGCGAGTGACCAATCCGTGGGGGGGCGGAGCCGAGGCGATGCGAGCGGCCAATCCGTGCGGGGGGCGGGGCCATGGCGAGCCCAGCGGCCAATCAGCTTTGTGTCACCGTAAGGACACAATTTTGGAGCAAGACAGACAGACAGACAGACAGACAGAATAAGGCAATTATATATATAGATAGAGTCATTACACACAGAGAGATCTATTCCTATATACATTATATAGAGTCATTACACACAGATCTATTCCTATATATTTTATAGAGTCATTACACACAGAGTGAACTATTTCTATATATTATATAGAGTCATTACACACAGAGGGATCTATTCCTATATACATTATATAGAGTCATTACACACAGATCTATTCCTATATATTTTATAGAGTCATTACACACAGAGTGATCTATTTCTATATATTATATAGAGTCATTACACACAGAGGGATCTATTCCTATATACATTATATAGAGTCATTACACACAGATCTATTCCTATATATTTTATAGAGTCATTACACACAGAGTGATCTATTTCTATATATTATATAGAGTCATTACACACAGAGGGATCTATTCCTATCTAATATATAAAGCTGAATGTGTGTATGTATGTGTGTGTATGTATGTGTGTGTGTATGTGTCCGGGATTGGCATCTGCACCGTCGCAGCTACAGCCACAAAATTTTGCACACTCACACATCTGGACCCCGAGAGCATCATAGGCTATGTTGTGAGGCGAAATTTTAACACCCGCGTGTTCCAATTTACCAATCAATTTTGCCCCTATCTACATAATGGAGAAAAAGTGAAACGAAAAGTGTATCCGCACCATCGCATTTACAATCATTCAATGATTCAATCAATCAATGAAGGTTGAACTAGATGGACCTAGGTCTTTTTTCAACCTAAGTAACTATGTAACTATGTAATCACAAAATTTTGCACAGACATCTCATGTGACCCAGGGAACGTCGTAGACTATGTTTTGACAGGAAAATTTAACCCTGCGCTTTACAGTTACTCTCCAAAAAACATGCCTTCATTAAAGTAAATGGAGCCTGGAACTACAGGTTATTAGTAGGAGCTGTGAGTGGTTGCTATAGGAACAAAAGACATTCATAGTATAAGAAGCTTATATGTGAGGTAATAAGATGTCGGTGGGGAGACGGATAGAGACAGACAGAGACAGAGAGAGAGAGACAGGGAAAGAGACAGAGAGATAGAGACAGACAGAGACAAACGGTGAAAGAGACAGACAGAGACAGACGGTGAAAAAGATAGACAGAGACAGACGGGGAGACAGAGACAGACCTGGAAAAAGACAGACCTGGAAAGAGACAGATAGGGAAAGAGACAGACAGACATGCAGACAGGGACAGAGACAGGCAGACAGGGAAGGAGGAGACAGCTAGAGAGACAGACAAAGATAGATAGGGAAAGACACAGACCTTGATAGAGACAGACGGGGAAAAAGACAGAGAAATAGAGACAGACAAAGACAGGCAGACACAGAAAGAGACAGACAGGAAAAGACACAGACAAAGAGACGGGGAGACAGACCTGGAAAGAGACAGATGGGGAAAGAAACAAAGAGACAGAGACAGGCAGTCAAGGAAAGAGGCAGACGAGGAAAAAGGTAGACGAGGAAAGAGGCAGACCTGGAAAGAGACAGACCTGGAAAGAGACAGACCTGGAAAGAGACAGACCTGGAAAGAGACAGACGGAGCACATTACTTGGCCAATTTAGTTAAATCTGTGTGGAATATCTGTAGTGTTGAAATATATGTTGTGAAATGCTTCTATTAGCTTAGTTTTTGCCTTTTAATAATTACATTTCTATCTATTTGTTTTGTGGTTTGTGTGCAGAATACATTTTTGTTAATACATTCTATTTTGTTAACAGCAGTTATTAACCCGGGCGAAGCCGGATAGTACAGCTAGTACTGTATATAAGAGCCCAGGCTGCTGTGTATAACATAAAAATCACTTTGTAATACTCACCTAAGGGGCAGTGCAGTGCAGACTGGTTCGATGGGTGTCTCCGTTCTCGGGTACCGGCGCATCCTGTTTCGGTCATCTTTATCTTCCCTCTTCTGAAGCCTTATATATTATATAGAGTCATTACACACAGAGGGATCTATTCCTATATATTATATAGAGTCATTACACACAGAGGGATCTATTCCTATATACATTATATAGAGTCATTACACACAGAGTGATCTATTTCTATATATTATATAGAGTCATTACACACAGAGTGATCTATTTCTATATATTATATAGTCATTACACACAGAGTGATCTATTTCTATATATTATATAGGGTCATTACACACAGAGTGATCTATTTCTATATATTATATAGTCATTACACACAGAGGGATCTATTCCTATATATTATATAGTCATTACACACAGAGGGATCTATTCCTATATATTATATAGAGTCATTACACACAGAGTGATCTATTCCTATATATTATATAGTCATTACACACAGAGTGATCTATTTCTATATATTATATAGGGTCATTACACACAGAGTGATCTATTTCTATATATTATATAGTCAATACACACAGAGGGATCTATTTCTATATATTATATAGTCATTACACACAGAGGGATCTATTCCTATATATTATATAGAGTCATTACACACAGAGTGATCTATTCCTATATATTATATAGTCATTACACATATAGTGATCTATTCCTATATATTATATAGAGTCATTACACACAGAGGGATCTATTCCTATATACACTATATAGAGTCATTACACACAGAGGGATCTATTCCTATATACACTATATAGAGTCATTACACACAGAGGGATCTATTCCTATATACACTATATAGAGTCATTACACACAGAGGGATCTATTCCTATATACACTATAAAGAGTCAATACACAAAGAGGGATCTATTTCAACTGTTTATTTCTGTTATTATTGATGATTATGGCTTACAGCCAATGGAAACACAAAAGTCATTATCTCAGAAAATTAGAACAATTACCACAAAACGCCTGCAAAGGCTTCCTAAGTGTTTAAAACTGTCCCTTAGTCTGGTTCAGTAGGCTACACAATCATGGGGAAGACTGCTGATTTGACAGATGTCCAGAAGGCAGTCATTGACCCACTCCACAAGGAGGGTAAGCCACAAAAGCTCATTGCTAAAGAAGCTGGCTGTTCACAGAGTGCTGTATCCAAGCATATTAATGGAAGGTTGAGTGGAAGGAAAAAGTGTGGTAGAAAAAGGTGCACAAGCAACCGAGATAACCGCAGCTTTGATAGGATTGTTAAGAAAAGGCCATTAAAAAATTTGCAGGAGATTCACAAGGAGTGGACGCTGCTGGAGTCAGTGCTTCAAGAGCCACCACACACAGATGAGTTACTGAAATAAATTCACTGTTTGATGATATTCTAATTTATTGAGATGCACTTGTACATGCACGGAAGCAGCTGAATCGCCAGCAAGAGTGGTCTGTGACCAATCTGTGTTGACAAGGAATGGCACAACAGGCAGGTAGGTAGCAACTACCTGCCTATTAGTTTTTAGGCACATTTTTTTTAAGCCCTAGATATCCCATTTACGTGTATGTTCCCACAATCTAGGCGCACTGCGTTCTAGACGCAGTGTTTTCCCTCCTGCAGAAACCCGAGTGTTCTCTGCAAGAGAATGCAGCATCCATGCCCACGTTCAGTGCTCGGGGCGCTGTGGACTTTCGCTCTGTTCTCCACACTGAGAACACTCTAGTCTCCGTAGCATAAATTGATATGCTGCGGCTCAGGAAGCTGCGCCACATGTCAGCTTATGCTGCGGAGAAAAGAAGCACAGTCGGCATAAGATTTCTATAAATCCTATCCACTGTGCTTGTGCTGTACAATGCAGCGTTTTTGAAGCAGGGAAAACACGCTACATCCAAAACACCGTGAACACTGATCGGGTAGACGTACCCTAAGACTTTAGGGAACTGAATCAAATTTTTCCCAGGAATAAAAAATACAATTCTAAAGGGCATTGGAAGGATCTTTCAGATTTTCGTTGCATGTTTTTGGATACATCTCACTTATGTGTAGAGGTATATGTTTTTCTTCATTGTAAGGTTGCACTCAGGGCTATAGGTCCTCAATAGTGAATTCACATGCTTTGTAAGCCTCATTGTCTATGTCTACACCATGTGGACAAAAGCCTACAAATCCGGCAGCACATCCAAATGGATTAAAAATAAAAATATAAAAGATTTCAGGTTTTGTGTTCTGTTCCATTGCCTCAGGTGTATATCACCCGGCCCCTCCATGCCATCTGCCTTTACGAACATGTGACAGAATGGCTGGAGGTAAAGAGCTCACTGATACCAGTGCAGTCCTGTAATAGCAGCCACTGGGGTAACAAGTCTGTTCATGACATTTCTTCCAAATAAATCTTCCCTTATCACCTGTGATTGATATTATTGATAAGCAAAAGGAACCGCAACAACTCAGCCACTAAAAGGAGTTCCCCATAACATTACAGAGCGGAGGTCTGACTGTTGAGGAGCAGAGGGCAAAAACCAACGCTCTGCTGACTGTAGCATCTGTAGCATCCAGACCTCTTCTGGTAACATCAGCACAATCACTGACCCCGCCGGGGGCCTCATTGCTGAGCAATTGCGGCCGTACATCACCAGGCACAATGCTGAGTGTCAGATGGAGCAGTGTAAAGCCTGCTTTACATGTTACGATTCTGCATACGATATCGTATGCGATCGTAACCGCCCCCATCGTATGTGCGGCACGTTCAATTTTGTTGACTGTGCAGCACAAACGATTAACCCCGTCACACGTACTTACCCGTCCATACTACCTCAATGTGGGCGGTGAACCCACTTCCTGGAGTGGGAGGGACGTTCGGCGTCACATCGACGACACGTGGCAGCCGGCCAATAGAAGCGGAGGGGCGGAGCTGAGCGGCACGTAAACATCCCGCCCACCTCCTTCCTTCCGCATTGCCGGCGGGAGCCGTGCAACACAGGCAAGATCTGTTCATCGTTCTCGGAGTGTCACACACTGCGATGTGCGCTACCCCGGGTATGATGAACAACCCGACGTGCAATTCATGAGGAATGAACGACGTGCGTGCGATGAACGTTTTACCGTTCATTCGCAATCGCACGTAGCTGTTACATGCTACAATATTACTTACGATGCCGGATGTGCGGCACTTACGACGTGACACATCGTAAGATATATTGTAGCGTGTAAAGCGGGCTTTAGGCCACCACCACTGGACTCTGGAGGAAACGTGTTCTGTGCAGTGACGGATCACACCTCTCTATCTGATGGATGATTCTGGGTTTGTTGACTGCCAGGAGAAAGTTACACCCTGACTGCGTTATGACCGCGGTGACAGCTGCATTTAAATAGGGCAAAGTATTGCAGAACACTGATGCGTAACAATGGCAGTCAGGGGCTTGGTGAAGAAAACCTTTCACTGCAATCTTGGTGCTTCTGTGAAGTTCAGCCACGCGATATGTTTTATAGCAGACCTGTATTCTGTAGTATATAGTACATGTAAGACATTAAGGCCATGTGCGCACGTTGGGTTTTTTTCTGTGCTTTGGCTGCATTTACAACTGCACTGTGTCATTGACACAATGCATGCGTGCTGCTTCCCCAGCAAAGTCTATGAGAATCATGCAAAATCTGGGCGCACGATGCGTTTTGAAACGCAGCGTTTTGATTGTCAAATATTTGACAAAATCTCTGCGTTTAGAAAAGCAGCATGTCAATTCTTTTGTCCATTTTGGCAGCGTTCTACACCCATTGAAATCAATGAGTTGTAGAAAAACACTGGTAAAATGTTAAGCAATGCGTTTGTGTACCGCCCCGTGGGCTCGGCTGCGACCGCCGAGCCGCTCGGATCCGTGCTCGTACGGTGGGTGGTGGCTCGAGCCTCTCATGGACCCGGGGGTCACGTTGCTCTGCAAGGGGGTTGGCGCTACACGCAGGGACTTGACGGGGAAGTTCCACGGTCGGGGCCGCGGTGGTTTGGTTTGGGGTGTAAGTTCGTGACGCCACCCACGGGTTGTGGTGAATAGATGGACACCACCGCTGCCGTTAACTAGGCCTCCCGGGGACTGTGTTGCGCAGCTTGGTGTTGACCCCTCCGTGGGAAGGGGAGTAATGGTCCCGGGGGCCCGAGGGAGGGAGCTGAGGCGTGGGAGCGGGAGCGGGCGTATGCTGAAGCGGTGCGGTGTGCGGCCCGAAGGCACTGGTGTACTCACTATGACACAATACACTGGAGTCTCTGGTAAACCAAACTGGATGATGAACGGGGCCCGCAGCCGGCTGCAGCTTCTCCCTGAACGGATTGGTGGTTTCCGCCTTTCTCCTGCACCTTGTATATGAATGTTTGACTCCTATGCCTAAGCAACGGTAGTCCGCTCCCCGGCTTGCTGGTTGTCGAAAGAGCCCTGTTTGCCCGTAGACGCTGGACCTTTGGGTCTCTATGCCTTGGCGGTGGCTTTACCCTGTATGGTTGGGCTGTTGTCTTCTAACAGGTCTTGTGTGGGATAGGTCCTAAAGTCCAGTCCTCAATCAGTTGATTTGACTCGGCCCTGTCGGTTCGGGGCTTTGAACTGGGTCTGAGAACCCCTCCTGGTGCTCCGGTTTCCAATCGGTTTCCCGGTTCGCTAATGGCGGGCCACCGCCCGTCCCCGGTCCCTATGGTTCCACCAGAAATATCAAAAAACTGACCCGCACATCCAACAAATGTGAACAGGTGCTAACTGAAAAAACATAGTAACTATAAATGCATACAGTCGCACACTGAAAAGTCCAAAAATGTACAAGGGAAAATATGGCACTGCATTACTGCAAAAGAGAGCTATTTAGTTTATGTATTGGCCAATGCATGTAAGCCCGGAGACCAACGGCAAGGTATATCTCTGTAATCCGGGAACCTAACTTAAAATGCCACTATCTATCATTTTTGCAGTAATGCAGTGCCATATTTTCCCTTGTACATTTTTGGCTTTTTCAGTGTGCGACTGTATGCATTTATAGTTACTATGTTTTTTCAGTTAGCACCTGTTCACATTTGTTGGATGTGCGGGTCAGTTTTTTGATATTTCTAGTGAGTCTTTTTCTGACTGAGCACTCCGCCCTAAGACCTGGCTGTGTTCATAACCATTATAGCAGGAGCCTAGCTGCCCATACATGGAGGTTTGTAGTCCAAATAGTGGCATTTTGCCCAGATAAGGATGTTTTTAACCTAGATAGTGGCATTTTAAGTTAGGTTCCCGGATTACAGAGATATACCTTGCCATTGGTCTCCGGGCTTACATGCATTGGCCAATACATAAACTAAATATCTCTCTTTTGCAGTAATGCAGTGCCATATTTTCCCTTGTACATTTTTGGCTTTTTCAGTGTCCTACAGTTCCACCGGCTGTAATTCCAGCTCCTGCAGGCGGCCACCACCATCTGCCTCCTTGCCAAAGGTGACTGGGCTCCGACCCAGCCACCTGAGTAGACTGTTGGCAGGCCTGGTCACGGGTCTGCCCTTGAACTCGTCCTCCCTCCTTCACTGTTAAGGCTACTCTCTAGACTACTCTAGAACTAGTATCTTTCCCGCCTCCAGGCCTGTGAACTCCTCGGTGGGCAGAGCCAACCGCCTGGCTCCGCCCCCCTGGTGTGGACCGCAAACCTGGAGGGTGGTGACAAGGGTTTCTTGCTTGGCTGCTGTCACCTACTCGGGGAGGGGGTGGTGTGTGTGTGTGACTACCTGGGATGACCTGACTAGTCCAGGGCGTCACATTTGCATTGCATTATTGTTGCGATCTGCATGTCTTTTTGACATAACAAAGGCAGGTCTTTCGGTCTCTCTCTCTGTCGGTCGGTCTGTCGGTCGGTCTGTCAGTCGGTCTCTCTCTCTCTCTCTCTATGTCTCTATCTCTCTCTCTGTCCATGTCAGTCTCTCCCTCCCAACCCCTCTCTCATACTCACCGATCCATGATCACCGCCGCAGCGCTGCACGGCGTTCACACTGTGGCGGCTTCTCCTCTTTTGAAAATGCCGGCCGCTCATTAATCCATCTTGTATTCCCTGCTTCCCCCGCCCACCGGCACCTATGATTGGTTGCAATAAGATACGCCCCCACGCTGAGTGACAGCTGTCTCACTGTAACCAATCACAGCCGCCGGTGGGCGTGTCTATATCGAGCAGTAAAAAAATAAATAGTTACATTTGGATACCAGCCAGGGTAAAGCTACACGGCTGAAGGCTGGTATTCTCAGGATGGGGAGCTCCACGTTATGGGGAGCCCCCCAGCCTAACAATATCAGCCAGCAGCCGCCCAGAATTGCCGCATCCATTAGATGCGACAGTCCCTGGACTTTACCCAGCTCATCACGAATTGCCCTGGTGCGGTGGCAAACGGGGTAATAAGGAATTAATGGCAGCAGCCCATAGCTGCCACTAAGTCCTAGGTTAATCATGGCAGGCGTCTCCCCGAAGAAAATAAACACACATATCCAAAAAATCCTTTATTTGCAATGAAAGACAAAAAAAAACCCTCTTTCATCACTTTATTAACCTCTCAAAAACCCCTGCAGGTCCGACGTAATCCACTCAAGGTCCCACGACGCTTTCAGCTTTGCTACATTGGAAGCTGACAGGAGCGGCAGTAGAACACCGCCACTCCTGTGAGCTCCATGCAGCAACTGAAGTGAGTCATGCGATCAGCTGTGCTGTCACTGAGGATACTCGCGGCCACCGCTCTCAGATGGAGGGCTGCAGCTGTGGCCGCGAGTAACCTGAGTGACGGCACAGCTGATTGCGCGGCTCACTGTAGTCACTCAGGGGATTTGCGATCATAGGTGAGTCCTTCACGTGTGACTGCAAATCAAGCCACAGCACACGCACACAGCCGCGCGATCACAATGAAGTTGGATGAAGTACATCCGAGTTCATTCTGATTGCGCGGCTCTGTCTCGCAGCCAGCCAAGCTCTTTTTGACAGTGCGGTCTCACTCGGCTCTGCTGCAAGTCTATGGGGATGCTGCAGAGCCGAGTGGGACCGCACTGCAGCTGCAGAACTACAAGGCTCAGCATACTCCATCCAGGACTGTATGCAGGAGTTTTTTGCCCCCCAAAAAAATTATGTGGGCTTCGCCATGTCTTTGTATGCTAGCCAGGTACAGCAGGCAGGTACGGGCTGCCCCCAACCCCCAGCTGCCTATTTGTACCTGACTGGGAACCAAAAATATAAGGAAGCCCTTTTTTTTATTTCATGAATTTCATGAAATAATTAAAAAAAAAAATGACGTGGGCTTCGCCCAATTTTTGTGTCCAGCCAGGTACAACTAGGCAGCTGGGGATTGAAATCCACAGCTCAGGGTGCCCAAGCTTTCTGGGCACCCATGCTGCGAATTGCAGTCCGCAGCCGCTCCAGAAAATGGCGCTTTCATAGAAGCGCCATCTTCTCGCGCTGTATCCAACTCTTCCAGCAGCCCTGGTGACGGGTGGCTCGCTGGGTAATAATGGGGTTAGGGCTAGCTGTATATTATTAACTGGCCCTAAGCCCGAAATTCATGGTGTCACGCCAATATTAGACATGGCCACCATGAATTTCTAGTAGATAAAAAAAACAGAACACACAGAAAAATATTTTTATTAGAAATAAAACACAACACAATTAGTGACTCCATCTTTATTGAAATAAAGAACCCCCCTCCGCAGTAATCCTGGGTCAAGGGTGCCGCGTCGTCCAATCCGGATCCAATATCATCTGATCGGTTTGCTGGAAGGCAAAGCGATCAGATGATGTGTCAGGTTCAAGGGCCTGAATCACATGACACAGCAGCTGATTGTATAAACGGCTTTTATACAATCAGCTGATGCATCAGTGCAAAACAAAACAAAAAACTACACACTTCAGTACAGACTCCTGTCCAACAGCATCAGCTGATAGTTTAGCCGGCCGGGCAGTAAAAAGCCAGCCACACCGCTCGACTTATAGTGTCAGCTGATTCCGTCAGGTGACCGCATCAGCTGATCATTGCCAGGTCTGAGAAAGAGAGAGAGAAAAAAGAGAGAGAGAAGATAGAGCAAAGAGAGAGAGAAGAGAGAAGAGAGAGATAAGGTGGTAAGGTAAGGTGCTCATCTGTGGAGACCTGAACGCCAGGACAGGTACAGAGAAGGACTACCTGTCACCTGACGGAAACACATACGTCCTGGGAGATGAGCCCTTCTACAGAGACTCAGTACAGACAACAAGAAACAGCTATGACAGAGTGGTGAATAAAAGCGGCAGAAAACTGCTGAACCTGTGCCGGAGCTTGGGGCTGCATATACTGAACGGGCGCACCAGGGGGGACTCATTAGGGAGATTTACACTAAACTCCCACACGGGCAGTAGTGTAGTGGATTATGCCATAACAGACATGGACCCAGCAAACATGAATGCCTTCATAGTCACCCCCGACACCCACATGTCAGACCACAACCAGACACTGCTGTACCTGAGATCCACGGACAAGTCACCCACACAAAAGCCCCACTTGAGCGGTCTCCACAATTTGCCACCATCCTTCAAGTGGTCCAAACAGTTAGCCATTGAATACACCAACACGACCAACAGAACAGAGATTAAAGAGCTGCTTGTAAACTTTCACACAAAATCCTATACATCAAACCAGCAAGGGGTCAACCTGGCAGTAAACGACTTTAATAACATCCTATATACCATGGCAGAGCTAGCAGGCCTCAGAAGGACCAACTCCAAGAGACCTACAAATAAACAAGGCCAAAAATGGTTTGATAAAGAATGCAAGACACTGCGCAACTCCCTAAGGATAGCCTCAAATCAAAAACACAGAGACCCGGACAACAAGGAGCTAAGAGTGGTCCATGACACCCTACAGAGGCAATACAAGCGAACCCTCAAGGAGAAAAAACAAAAGCACATCTCCCACAAACTGCAGCAGCTCGAAGACTCCCTCCAGGATAACTCATTCTGGGAGACATGGAGCCATATCGGTACAAGTCCCAAGCAAAGTACCCTCCACATTCAAAATGGCAACATCTGGCACAGCTACTTCAAAGGCCTCTACAAGAATATCCCAGAAGACGACCTAACCCCAGAACAAGAGCATATAATGACTAAACTGAGGGACATGGAGGAGACAATCAAGGACTTTCAAAATCCTCTGGACATACCAATCAGTGTGCTGGAAATAAAAGACAGAATCAAACTGCTAAAATCTAAGAAGGCCGCGGGCAGTGACGGCATCCTGCCAGAGATGATCAAATACAGTTCCCCAGATATTCATGCAGCACTGGCTAAACTATTCACCCACGTCCTGAGTGCCGGCTACTTCCCTCAAAGCTGGAATCAAGGTCTCATAACGCCTATCTACAAGGATGGAGACCGATATGACCCAGCAAACTACAGAGGGATCTGTGTCAACAGCATTCTGGGAAAACTGTTTAACAGCATCATTAATAAAAGGATTATCGCCTTCCTCACCCAGGGTGACGTCCTCAGCAGAAGCCAAGCTGGGTTCATGCCAAACCACCGCACCACGGACCACATTTACACCCTGCAAAGCCTCATCAAGACCCACGTCCACGACAAAAAACAGGGGAAAATATTTGCATGTTTCGTGGACTTCAAAAAGGCCTTTGACTCAGTGTGGCATCCAGGCCTGTTCCTGAAACTCCTGGAGAGCGGAATAGGTGGCAGGACCTACGACGTGATCAAGAGCTCATACACTGAGAACCGGTGCAGCGTGAAGGTGAACGGAAAGAGGACGGCTTTCTTCCGACAGGGCCGTGGGGTCAGACAGGGCTGCAGCCTGAGTCCAACTCTATTCAACATCTATATAAATGGACTAGCAACAGCTCTAGAGTCCTCCCCCACTCCAGGCCTCAGTCTGCATGACCGAGAGGTGAAGTTCCTGCTGTACGCAGATGACCTCCTGCTACTCTCCCCAACTGAAAGAGGCCTCCAAGATAGCCTGGCAGTACTGGAAACATTCAGCACCACATGGGCGCTTCCCATCAACCAAAAGAAGACCAAAGTCATGGTGTTTCAGAAGAGGAACCAGAACAAAATAAACACTCCCTCCTTCACATTAAATGGCTCCACGCTGGAGAACACCAGCAGCTACACCTACCTCGGTCTGGAGCTAAGCAATAACGGGAGCCTCAAGCAAGCAGCAGAAGCCCTGAAAGGAAAAGCATGCAGAACCTTCTATGCCATCAGAAGACAACTGTACCACCTCAAACCACCTGTGAGAGTCTGGCTCAAGATATTTGACAGCGTCATCACCCCTATACTGCTATATGGCAGCGAGGTATGGGGCCCAGTGACCTACCCAGACCACACAAAGTGGGATTCCAGCCCTACCGAAGTCTTCCACATGGAGTTCTGTAAATATCTCCTCCAAGTCCATCGCAGCACCTCAAACATAGCCTGTAGGGCAGAGCTGGGCCGATTCCCCTTATGGTTCACTATACACAAGAGGGCGCTATCACACCAGGCACACACACAGAACAGCAACCCCAGCTCCTACCATCATAAAGCCCTGCTGAGCCGGAGCCCAGAGCAAGCCAGGAACCCCGGCAGCCAGTCCAGCCAAAGTCAGCAACACCCCCTGACAAAAGCCCAAATAAAAGAGATCTCAGAGAGCTGCAAGATGCAATACATAGAGGACTGGAAGAGTGAATTAGAGAACTCCCAGAAACTCACCATCTACCAGTCACTGCGGAGGGACTACACTCTGGCCCCATATCTGGAAAGGCTACGCCACCCCAAAGACAGGCAGACCCTGAGCCTGTACAGACTGAGTGCCCACAGCCTAGAGGTGGAAACAGGGCGGCACCGACAGACATACAAGCCGCGAGAGAACAGACTGTGCCAGCACTGCCAGCAGGGGGCTCTGGAGGACGAGACGCATTTCCTACTGCACTGTGACAAATACTCAGCAGTGAGGGGCTCCCACTTCCAGAAATTTACCACCCATAGCCCGGGCTTTCCATCCATGGATGAGGACATGAAACTCCGCTTCCTACTGGGGGAAGAGGAATCAATGGTGGAGATCGCCGCCCAATATGTCACCACATGTCATAAGCTGAGGGGAACCTAAGACCCCTAAATGGACTGTCAGAGCCCAAATTGTGCCCCCCAACTCCCCATAACCCTGACCCCCTCCCACCACACTTACTGTATTTCTCTTGCTTTGGCAACACTAATTGTATTTTGGTCCTGCCAATAAAGCATATTTGAATTTGAATTTGAATTTGAGAAGAGAGAGAAGAGAGAGGGAGAGAAAGAGAGAAGAGAGAGAGAGGAGAGAGAAAGAGAGAGAGTGAATAGAGAGAGTGAATAGAGAGAGAGAATAGAGAGAGAGAATAGAGAGAGAGGAGAGAAGAGAGAGAAGAGAGAGAGAAGAGGAGAGAAGAGAGATAGAAGAGAGAGAACAGAGAGAGAAGAGAGAGAAGAGAGAGGAGAGAGCACGAGAGAGGGAAAAAGAGAAAAAGAGAGAGACAGAGAAAAAGAGAGAGAGAGAGAAAAAGAGAGAGGAGGGGGAGGGAGATAGATAGAGAGAAGAGGGAGGGAGAAGAGAGAGAGAAGAGAGAGAGGAGAGAGAGAGAGGGAAAAAGAGAAAAAGAGAGACTGAGAAAAAGAGAGAGAGAGAAAAAGAGAGAGAGAGGAGAGAGAGAGAAAAAGAGAGAGAGGAGATAGAGAGAGAGAAAGCTTTGGCAACACTAATTGTATTTTGGTCCTGCCAATAAAGCATATTTGAATTTGAAAGAGAGAAAAAGAGAGAGAGAAAGAGAGAGAGAAAAAGAGCGAGAGACAGAGAGAGACAGAGAGAGAGAGAGAGACAGAGAGAGAGAGACAGAGAGAGGAGAGAGAGCAATGCGGCCTCATTCCGTGAACTGCTCCGCTTTTAGAGGTGTGTCCTGAGGCTCACAGCTGATGTCCGGCTCCTCCCCTCAGTGCATAATTAAATTAAATTATAATTATAAATATATAATAATTATAATTTAAAATTAAAAATAAAAAAAAAATTAATTTTTTTTACCGGGAACGGGACTACAACTCGTGAATTTATGCTTCTTAGGCGAGTTCTCTATCCACTGAGCTACTGCCTCTAATGATAAAGATAGGCAGATTTGGTAATCTTGAAGTCTGCATTGCTGAAGTCTCTGCTGACCGCGCAATTCACTTCATTGCTACGTGGAGCTGATACAGAGCACTCGTGTTCTGTAGCAGAGCTTACAGTGTCGTGTGGATTACGTCGGACCTGGATGTGTATTTGGGGATTAATAAACTGGTAAAAGAGGGGGTTTTTTTGTCTTTTATTCCAAATAAAGGATTTTTCGCTGTGTGTGTTTCTTTACTCTCACTTTCTGTTTGATCATGGAAGGTGTCTCGGGGAGACGCTTGTCCTGATTAACCTCTTATTACCCCGATTGCCACCGCACCAAGGAAATTCGGGATGAGCTGGGTGGAGTCCCGGGACTGTCGCATCTAATGGATGCGGCAATTCCAGGCGGCTGCTGGGTGATATTGTGGCTTTATTTTGGCTGGTATCAAATATGAGGGGAACCGCATTTTTTTTTTATTATTTATTTATTTATTTTACTGCACGATATCATTTAAAATTAAAAAAAAAAAAATGTAAACTCTCTACCGGGACTGGGACTAGAACTCATGAAGTTATGCTTCTTAAGTGAGCGCTCTATCCACTGAGCTACTGCCGCTAATGATAAATGACTTGCCCACCCCAGGGCTATGGGATACCCAGTGTCGGGCCGGACTAATCCGGGGGTAGTCAGTGGTGGTGGGGCCCGACTCCGTGACCCTGGTTGGGTCAACTAATATGGCTTTTGTGGGGGTGGTGATTATAAAGTTTATGATAATATTATTCGTGACGCCACCTGTGGATGCAGCTATGGAGCCGCCGCTACTGGACGGGACCTCCGGGGCTGATGGATTAGCAGCTGGGATGGTTCTGCTCCCCACAGGTGGAGCGGTACCCCGGGGCAACCGTTGGTGCTTATTAAAGTCTATGGTGCTTTAAAGATGGTGCAGTGCAGGGCGAAATAAAGGAGGCAACACCAGGGGCTGCAGTTTCAAGGTCTTTTACTCACTGTTCAGCTGCTGCAGACAACCGGTTGCCCACTGGTGTGCTGTGATCCCATATCAGGGGCCCCCGCCGATCCCGGGTAGCTCCTGAGGTAAATGCCGGTGCACCCTTGTTCGTGTCTCCTTCCTAGACTGTCTTCAAAGCCTTGACCTTTATAGATAGACTTGTCTCGGCCTCCCCCATAGGGTCTGGTCAAGAAGGCTTGCCTGGATGGAATCTTGCCCTCTTCCCAGGTAATCTAAGGTGGGTTGTGGCCCGGGGCGCTTGCAACCAAACTGGGCCTCGGTGTTTACTTTTGGAAATGTCTTTCTTTCCTTAGTTTCTAGGGACCGTCCCTGATTGCAGCCTGATCCCTCCACCCGATGTTCTGATGGAACAGGCCACGAGCTTGAAAGCCTTTCAGTGGCCCTGGAATCCTTTCTTTCTTGGTCTGTGGTGTCACCTGGGCCTAGCTGGGCCCCAGGGTCTCCACCAGGAGAATTCTCCTTCTCTGTCACCTTTCTGAGGTATCTACCTCCCTCTCCTTCTCTCTCTCTCTCCTCCAGACTAACTGAACTTGACCTTCCTGTCTCTGCTCTAACTTACTGTTGGCTCCTCCCACTTTCCCAGTTGCTCGGCCCCACCCTATGGGAGAAGAGATGGGTCTTATGGCCCCCCAGCATGCAGCATGGGGGTAGCTGCCACTATCTCCGGTCCCAATATATGCCTAACAATAGGTGTAATGTGAATTTGCCTGTGAACCGGCGTTTACCTTTGTCCTTACCCAGGATGGGACATCACACCTCTGGCTGAGGTGCAATGTCTCTGTGGCGACGGAAACCTCAGGGGCGCCACATAAAGATAGGCAGATTTGGTAATCTTGATGTCTGCATTGCAGAGTGAAGTCTCCAGTGACAGCGCGATTCACTTCATTGCTACCTGGAGAGGACACAGCGCGATCGTGTTCTACGGTGGTGCTGCATCTTCATGTAGCAGAGCTCGCAGTGTCGTGTGGATTACGTCGGACCTGGATGTGTATTTGGGGATTAATAAACTAGTAAAAGAGGGTGTTTTTTTGTCTTTTATTCCAAATAAAGGATTTTTCGCAGTGTGTGTTTCTTTACTTTCACTTTCAGGTTAATCATGAAAGGTGTCTCGGGGAGATGCTTGTCATAATTAACCTCTTATTCCCCCGATTCCCATCGCACCAGGGCAATTCGGGATGAGCTGGGTGGAGTCCTGGGACTGTCGCAATTTCATGTCACGAACATGAAATTGGCGAACCTCGAACATCGCTCATCTCTAATTATAAGGAAACTCAGCTCCATATTTAATATGTTTGGTTGATTTAAAAAGAAAAGTGTCAGGAAGGGCAAAAAGAAGACTTTATATTTAAAGGGCACCTGTCATTAGTTTTATAGCTATATATATATATATATATATATATATATATATATATATATATACAAAAGTGTGAAACAACTGAAAATATGTCTTATATTCTAGCTTCTTCAAAGTAGCCACCTTTTGCTTTGATTACTGCTTTGCACACTCTTGGCATTCTCTTGATGAGCTTCAAGAGGTAGTCACCGGAAATGGTTTTCACTTCACAGGTGTGCCCTGTCAGGTTTAATAAGTCGGATTTCTTACCTTATAAATGGGGTTGGGGTCATCAGTTGTGTTGTGCAGAAGTCTGGTGGATACACAGCTGATAGTCCTACTGAATAGACTGTTAGAATTTGTATTATGGCAAGAAAAAAGCAGCTAAATAAAGAAAAAGAGTGGCAATCATTACTTTAAGAAATGAAGGTCAGTCAGTCTGAAAAATTGGGAAAACTTTGAAAGTGTCCCCAAGTGCAGTAGCAAAAACCATCAAAAGCTACGAAGAAACTGGCTCACACGTGGACCGCCCCAGGAAAGGAAGATTAAGAGTCACCTCTGCTGCGGAGGATAAGTTTATTCGAGTCACCAGCCTCAGAAATCGCAGGTTAACAGCAGCTCAGATTACCAGGTTACCAGATTACCAGATTACCAGAGACCAGGTCAATGCCCCACAGAGTTCTAGCAGCAGACACATCTAACCAAGTTCTGAGCGGGCATGCTTAGTAAGAAGCCTGAGCATTGACCATTAAGGAGGAACACCTGAGTAATCGGCACCAATATGGAATCCTGCGCTGTCAATCAAGCTGCTAGCTCAGTAACTCAGGAAAGCGCAGCAGAGCATCTCCAAAGGCAAGATGCTCTGCAGAGAGGAATTGTGTAACTGTCAGGAATGTAATTCTGAAAAACGCAGCAGAGCATCTTCTGGTCTGCATGATGCTCTGCACAGAGGAATCGTGACATGATAGTTCTGCAGCAGAGAAAACAATGATTTTATCAAAACTGCAGCAAACTAAGGGACACATTGCTGGAATCAGCTCTAGTTTTAGCTCAAATTTCTTATTCCATAATCCAGGATATCTGATAATCTGCCTAGAATTTCAGGAAAAATAAGGTAAATAATAAAAAGTTGGAAAAACAGCACAAAAAAAATAATTCCAAAGTTACTAAACATTTCAGATTGAAAAATATATATATAAAAGAATAAATATCCTTCGCTCATAATTACAATGATGGAATTTTTTTGTGTGTTTTGTTCTTTTTGACCAGAATATAAATGAAAAAAATAAACAGCGCTCATCAATATAAACCCCCAAACCGAGCCGCATCCAACATGTTCTGAATATTATTGATGCAAATAATTTGCACTAAGAAAAGAAATGGCAAAGAGACAGACAGACAGCTGCAAAACTGGAAAAGAAATGGACACATAGCATGAGGAATAGTCATCCTAACATAAGCAAACATAAACAGATGGGAGCAGAAATATAGCAGTGAGAAGAGCGGCTCTGAATTACCAGAGAACACATTACATACTCACAGATAGCGGAATCAACAGATTTTCTCTTAATATAGCCTACACTCCGTCCCCGACTTTACTGGAACATCAACATTTTATTTGCATTTTTATCCTACCCTATGGATTTGTAATTATCGCCGACCCAAAACTCTTGTGGGTATTAAATAGAGGAGGAAAATTTAAATATTTGCAAGGAAATATTCATTATAAATCTTATATAATAAATACAATAGAGAATTATTTTAATCTTTTCAAAGGCATGTCCCTTTATGAATCTTCTAATAAGGGAACCTGAGTACGTGTTTAGTTTCCCCGTAGCACCACCCAGGGGTTAAACTTTCAGCCTTTGAAGCCCCTTGAGGCACTAGGTGTGAATGCTACATCTACACTGTAGCGCCCCTGAACCCCTCAGGACACTACTAGGTACTGCACCCTGTCAATGATGCAGGGCCTACCCCCAGGGACCTGGAAGACACACACATAACATCCCCAGTTCACACTCCCAATTAGGGATGACTGACTAGTCCGGGACCCAATGGATGGCCACCCAGAGATGGAGCCAGTCCAGTCCACTAGACGGCAACCCGGAGGGAGGGGACAGACACTGAGACAGTAGAGGAGTCCGGTAGTGACAGTTGAAGGGGATGGACGTGTCTCCAGACGGGGTCGTGTAGCAGTGACCAAGGTGGCGTAGGAGAGTTGTTGCCAGGGAGGGTACAGCCAGGTACCCCTGGAAACAGAGCACCGACCTGACAAATACCTGCACAGTGAGGGGACCTTCACGGACCTCACTGACCCAAGAATCCAGGGGCACCAGCAGTAAAGATTGAGCCAGGGACTGGAATAGAACACCGACCCTACAGGTTTCGCACTGCCCGCTGTACGGACGAGAGACTGCCGACAGACAGTAAGGGACCCACAAACACTCCAAACTACGGGGTCCCACCAACCAGTGAGAGGTTCCGGGGAAAGAGACTACCAGGTCACCACACCGGCACTGGGATAAAAGGGACCAGGGGTCTGAACCAGCCATCCTCAGTGCCTCAACTCAACACCACCGTGAGTAAAAACAGAAGGTACACTGCATCCCCATCGTGTGGTCTCCCTTCTTTCTGCGCCGGATCCCATCATCCACTTCCTGAATCACGATACAAACCTTTTCATCTCCCCTGTACATATTCCCCTTTAAAAAGCGACCCCCAGGTTCACAGAACCAGGCATCGGCTATTACACAACCGTGAAACAGCATCCCCATACATATACGGCCTGGGACAGAGTACCCCATAGCCCTGGGGCGTCACAGCACCTCCTATAGCTACTCATCCATGGCGTCAGTAATGATCATGGTACTATGATAAAATTGGTGGAGATCTGAGTTTTCCACACTTGTCTCTTCCTTCATTACATTGACACATTTGGTTTTGTACAGATGACTCTTCAGCAGTCTCATTATCATCACAGACAGGATTAAAATATAAGATAATGTATACAGTAGATAACACTGGATCCACCATTCATAATAAGTAATGTCATAGCTCGCTTCCTCCTCGACTGATAACTTTATATACAGTAGATAATATAGGGTCCACCATTCACAATACATGTCGTCATAGCTCACCTCCTCCTCCTTTTAATGACTAATAACACCTCTATATATAGTAGATTACGCAGGATCCACCATTCACAATAGGTGGTGTCACAGCTCACCTACTTCTCTTCCGATACAATGACTGATAACTAGGGATGATCGAATACCTCAAATATTCGGCTTTGCGAATATTTTCCGAATAGGTCGTCGCTATGAGAATATGCGATGCGCAATGTAAGTCTATGGGAGACCGAATAGTTCCGAATAGTTGTTATTCGGGTTTCTCTTAGACTTTCATTGCGCATCGAATATTCGCGAATAGTCAAATAGCGGCGACCTATTCAGAAAATATTTGCAAAGCCAAATATTTGAGGTATTCGATCCTCCCTACTGATAACACCTTTATATACAATAGATAACACAGGGTCCACCATTCACTAGGTGATGTTACAGCTCACCTCCTCCCCCTCCCTCCACAATGACCTTTGCCCAGATTGAAGAATGCTAAGATTTGAAGCTCAAAGAACTTCTATATAAAATATACTTTCTGAGTCAGTGTTTTCTTGGAAACCCCTTTCCTGGGAGAAATATTTTTGGGTGAGATAAAAAGAATCTTCAGATCTGCCAATGTCGGTCCAATTAATAGCGATGGGTCGGAGATCCATCTCTGTGAACCTTTCTCTGGCAGCTTTGTAGATCATGTCTGAAGCGATGATTGGTAGTGATGAGTGAGCACTACCATGCTCGGGTGCTCGGTACTCGTAACTAGTAATGAGTGAGCACTACCATGCTCGGGTGCTCGGCACTCATGACTAGTGATAAGCGGCCACTATCATGCTCGAGTGCTCGGTACTCGTAACTAGTGATGAGCGAGCACTACCATGCTCAGGTGCTCTGTACTCGTAACTAGTGATGAGTGGGCACTACCATGCTCGGGTGCTCTGTACTTGTAACTAGTGATGAGTGGGCACTACCATGCTCGGGTGCTCTGTACTCGTAACTAGTGATGAGTGGGCACTACCATGCTCGGGTGCTCTGTACTTGTAACTAGTGATGAGCGAGCACTACCACGCTCGGGTGCTCAGTACTTGTAACTAGTGATGAGCGGGCACTACCATGCTCAGGTGCTCTGTACTCGTAACTAGCGATGAGCGTGCACTACCATGCTCGGGAGCTCTGTACTCGTAACTAGTGATGAGCGAGCACTACCATGCTCGGGTGCTCTGTACTCGTAACTAGTGATGAGCGAGCACTACCATGCTCGGGTGCTCTGTACTCGTAACTAGTGATGAGCGAGCACTACCATGCTCGGGTGCTCTGTACTCGTAACTAGTGATGAGCGAGCACTACCATGCTCGGGTGTTTGGTACTCATAACTAGTGATGAGCGGGCACTACCATGCTCGGGTGCTCTGTACTCGTAACTAGTGATGAGCGAGCACTACCATGCTCGGGTGCTCTGTACTCGTAACTAGTGATGAGCGAGCACTACCATGCTCAGGTCTCGTAACTAGTGATGAGCGGGCACTACCATGCTCGGGTGTTTGGTACTCGTAACTAGTGATGAGCGGGCACTACCATGCTCGGGTGCTCTGTACTCGTAACTAGTGATGAGCGAGCACTACCATGCTCAGGTCTCGTAACTAGTGATGAGCGAGCACTACCATGCTTGGGTGCCCGGTAGTCGTAACGAGCAGTTACCGAGAACTGAGTATAATGAAAGTCAATGGGGGATTATTCCGGAAAAATGGCCGAGTCCCCCATTTACTTCCATTATACTTAGGTACTTGAGTGGTGCCCACCCGAGCATACAGCTGCTAGTTTTGAGAACCGAGCACCCGAGCATAGTAGTGCTAACTCATCACTAGTGATCGGACATACAACTTCCAGCTTCATTGTGTAAAGAGACCCCAGCAGTTGGATCCCCATCAATCAATTATAACTTGTCTTCAGTGGACATCCCCTTTAAGGTATGTTCACACACAGCTTTTGAAGCGGATTACGGTGTAAATTCTACTCCAAAATCTT
Source organism: Anomaloglossus baeobatrachus (assembly GCF_048569485.1). Lineage (NCBI taxonomy): Eukaryota > Metazoa > Chordata > Amphibia > Anura > Aromobatidae > Anomaloglossus > Anomaloglossus baeobatrachus. Next base: position 44,835,653 of record NC_134359.1, read on the forward strand.
CATTAAAAATGGGTTAAATTACCCATCATATCAGCCTCCCATTACTTTCATGGGAAACATGCCATTGCCTATAGAGGAGATTGGTTTTTTCCCCCCTATTTTCTGCAAGGCAAAAAAAAAATGTTTCTTCGTCCATCTTACGAGCAGAAAATATTGATTCATATCAAAAGGAAGCAGAAAAAAATCCCACCCCTCACAGTTTGATGTCAGAGTTTTGGGGCCAGAAAAATGAAGCTCAAACCCTCTGTGTGAACATTCCCTTATAATAACATTGTCGATTCAAATGGCGCTGACAAAAGCATGTAAAAATGATCTGCTGCACACTACCTCGTACCTACATTAACAATTATAGGCATTTACAAATAATTATACAAATATGAAAAGGGTGATGCCCGGTGGCCATTTTCTAGTAGCGCTCCTCTTACGTAGTACGTTAATAGGAATAGGCGCACGAAACATGGCTCCTGCGCTGCAGACACGTGATGTTAGTATTGCTTTCCCTCTAGTATTCCATAGAACATATACGTCCCTTCTAGCGTAATACACTGACGTAAAGACGTAATCCCGTATGCGTTTTCTGATTCGTTAGCCGGAGTGGAGCGGAAGTGATGTCAGAGTGCACCCGGAAGTTCACGAAATGCATTGCTTTGAATGAAATTTGGCTGATTCACCGCGGCTGCTGTGGAGAGAGTGTTCTGAAGAATCGCCGGTTTTTGGGTTAGAGGTTTACTCACAGGTAAGGCGCCCACTACAAGCCACGTAACCGCTGCGTTACCGCAGACTTGCTGTTAATGAGGCTCAGAGGAGAGCGTAGCTCGGGGCTAGGCCGCAGCTTCATCCTGGGACTCGAGTAGTTGTTGACGCCGAGCGTTGTGCAGGGCTGCAGGTCCATTATGGAGGTTATTAGTATTATTTACATGCCTCGGTCTCTTACTGTTGATATGCGGGAGGGCTGAGTAAAGGTGGCCTGTGGGGGAAATGCCGACTCATGCTGCCTCCATTCACTGACAGCAAGAAGAGGCATTGAAAATGGTGACAAATGAGAACTCAAGGGAGGAAATGAACAGTGATCATCACTGAAAAGGAAAAGCTGCACTGTTACCGATAGCAACCAGACTCCATGCCCCATCCTTGTAGGTTGCTATGGGTGACTACTTTTTGCATCGCTGCGTCAGCGTCCCTCATCTCTGCATATAGTACGTTTCCTAAGTTATAATGTTGAAGGGATTGTCCACCTTTTTTATTTAAATGCATATATTTAGGGCTAAAAATTAACTTATAATTGGGTTTTATTGCAGTATTTGTCTGTGTTGCGCTGTAGACTGAGGTAACTGAGAATCCGTCAGTGAGTTCAGTCTAATCGGGGAGTTTGTTATTGTATCCTGGTTTGTTTATTTTTTTTGTTTCCTCTCAACTTGCGTATGACCACAGACTCAATAGGTAGAACGTGCTTGTCATGTACGGTCCAGCCATCATTGTAATAAATTGGGGTTATGATATAACGCTGCATGAGCCGTCATCAGCCAGGATCTGTTTTAGTGAAGTTATATATATTCATTTATATAGCGCTGTTAATTCCACAGCGCTTTACATACATTGACAACACTGTCCCCATTGGGGGCTCACAATCTAATTTCCCTATCAGTATGTTTTTTTGGAGTGTGGGAGGAAACCCACGCAAACACGGGAAGAACATACAAACTCCTTGCAGATGTCGTCCTTGGTGGGATTTGAACCCCGGACCCCAGCGCTGCAAGACTGCAGTGCTAACCATTGAGCCACTGTTATCATATGTTATTGAGTGCATGTAGGATGTGGAGACAGATGAATTAGAGGGAACAGGGAAGAGTTACATTTGTGAAGTGAGATAAGCCTGCCTAAAGAGATGGGTTTCTAATGCTGGCTTAAAATTGTGTGGGCTATATACTTATCACATTGTTCAGGGTAGAGCATTCCAGAAAACTGGCACAGCATAGAGAAGTATTAAAGAAGGAAATTGGGGGATTGGATTATAGAGGATGTTAGTCTTGGCTCTCCTTTCTTGGGCTCACAAGGGGTTTCCAGCAGTTTTGCCCTCAGAGGAAATAAACACAATTTCTATTCGTACAGAAGAATTTAAAATTTTGGTGAAAAAAAACAATTTCCTGAAATCTGAGACCCCCCCACAAACTGTAGAAAGATTGTTTAGAGACTCTTGTTGCTTCTCGCTGCGCAGCTGTCCCCGGATACCATACATTGATTACCTGTCCTGGAGAGTTAGTAAGTGGTTTTCTTGACATAGACTTTTAAAGCGTAATTGTCATTTAAAATTTTATTTCCTAAAATAATAGTAAACCTGAAAATATTCCAAAGTTATTTATCTTTGTGTACTATTGATTTCTGAAATAAAAGTTAAAACAGTCACACTTTTTAAGGTAACTAAACATTTCAGGGTAAGTTTCTATGTAGTGGATTTTCTTTTGTGAAAATCAACTGCTTATTGCAATAACCGCACTGTGAATATGATTTACGGTAACTAAATCTCAGTCCCATGGTGCATGAAGTGTCCACAGCGTAGATTGCAAGTCTTCAGCACTGGTCAGTCTGCAGCAGGTAGTATTTGGCTATTTTTATACATGCTTCAGGGTTCTAATACATTTACAGAAATTTCAGCTTTTTTTTTTTTGCCACTTCACCAGTGCCCTCTAAACGTATTTACTGTGAAAAAGCAGCTAAGGCTGCTTTCACACTACGTTTTTTTTTTTTTTTAACATGCATCATGAACGTTTTTTTGCTGTAAAAGCGGATCCTGCTTTTACAGCAAAAAACGCATGTAAACGCATGTGTTATTTTGCAGGATCCTGTCACTTTAAGTTTATGGGCGGGAATTGGAGTCATGTGATTGGGAGTCAGTGGAACTGAACGTGATAGACTGGGAGCCGGCATCTGACAGCTGCGGAGGCTCGTAACCAAGGTAAACATCGGGTAACTTGCTTGGATACCCGATTTTTACCTTGGTTACGAGCGTCCGCAGCTGCTAGGAGCCGGGCTGCCTGCTCCCTGCACACGTAACCAACGTAAACATCGGGTAACTAAGAGAAGCGCTTTGCTTGGTTAACTGATATTTACCTTGGTTACGAGTGTCTGCAGCTCTCGGGCAGGGGAGGGAGAGAGACAGAGACAGAGGGGGAGGGGGAGAGAGACAGAGGGGGGGAGACAGAGGGGGAGGGGGAGAGAGACAGAGGGGGAGGGGGAGAGAGACAGAGGGAGGGGGAGAGAGAGACTGATCACGCCAGGCTGGTTTCTGGGCATGCTCAGTAGAGCAAGCAGGATCCTGTCTATCAGCATGCCACCGTTCACATGCGTTTGCATGCAGTATAGTCAGGATCCAGCAATTTGCAGTATTTGGACGCAGCTCAAAAACGCTACAAGTAGCGTTTTTGAAAAAAGTTAAAAAACTGCAAGTCGCTGGATCCTTACTATAACGCACGTGAACGCATGTTAACGCGAGTCCATTGCAAATGCATTGAAATAAAAACGCATTTGCACTGGATCCGTTTTTGTGTTAAAAAAAAGTTCAGGACGCATGTTAAAAAAACGTAGTGTGAAAGCAGCCTAAATTTGTTTTGGTCATAGCAAGCTGCACGGTCTGCACAGGTTACACCTCCTTTTATATTATGTAAGGCTCTTTGAAGATGGGAGGAGGAGTGAGAAGCAAAAGCAGAATATGTTGTAGTGAAATCATTGATCCCAGCGCTGGGTTCACAGCTGCTCTGCTGTAAACGATCTTCCATGCTGCTGCTTCTGAACATGTGCTTAAAGGGAACCTGTCAGGTGCAATATGCACCCAGGACCACGAGCTGTTCCGGGTGTATATTGCTAATCTTTGGCTAACTGTCCCTGTATACACTAGCATAGATAAAGATCTCTTTAGGCCTCCTTCACACGCACGCCTCTCCGGTACGTGCCTGCATGTACCGGAGACACAGGCACACGTATACCCATTAAAATCAATGGGTTTATGTGCACACACGTGTTCAGCCATTTGCCCGTGCCTCTGTGTGGAGCAGATGTGAGCCCGTGTGCTCCATACGGCGGCATGTCCGTGTTTCTCTGGCAGCACTGGTGTCACGCGGCCCGCACCTATGCCACATGGATGTAGTATGGATGCGGGCCCACGTGACACGCGCCAGAGAAACGCACATGTCATTTTAAAAATAAAAAGAACACATACCGTAGTTATCCCCACCAGCCCTGCAGTCTCTGCCACGGCTGTCACCTGCATCCGACCCCCAGTGAATTTGAACAATGCATCTTCTTCACTGGGGGCCGGAAGCAGCATCAGCGGGGCGTGGCCTGTGCCGGACACTGTCATTCAGCACCACAGACAGCTCTGGAAGAAGCAGGTAAGGCGGGACTTTCCGTTCTCCGTGTGTTATGTATAACACATGGAGAACACGCGTAGTGCCACAAACACGGCACAAGGAGGGGAAAACACACCTTTGACACGTCCGTGAAACACGTGTGATTTTCACGGATGTGTGAAGGGGGCCTTAGAAAAAGGATTTCTAAAGATCTTTTAACATATGCTAATGAGCGCACGGACTAGTCCCCCTGGGTTTTAGTTCCCCTGTCTAGCCAGCTCTATTAGCACAACCACAGGGACGTAATAACATGCTATCATGCTAATGAATGCGCAGCGTCAGGTGATGATCTCACTCACCTCTCCGCTGCCCGATGCTGGATTTTGTCTGTGTGCATGAACCCAGAGTTTCGGTCATGCGCACTATGAAGCCGAGTGTACGCGTCACAGCTTTAAACTCATGTAGTGCGCATGACCGGAAGTCCGGGGATCATGCGCACTGAGCTGAAATCTAGGAGTGAGAAGCGATGGTGGCGGAGAGGTGAGAGCGACCATCCTCTGACGCTGCACATTCATTAGCATATTACCACGCCCACTATCATTACTATTAGCGTACTAAGAAGCTTATGGGGCCGACTAGCCAGGGGAAATAATGCCCAGGGGACTAGTCCCTGCGCTCATTAGCATACGATAAAAGATCTTTAGAAATACTTTTTCTAAAGATCTCTTTATCTATGCTAGTGTATACAGGGACGGTTAGGCAGGGATTAGCAATATGTACCCAGAGCTGCTCGTGGCTCTAAGTGCATATTGCACCTGACAGGTTCCCTTTAACAGAGACACAAGCAGCAGTTTGTGCATGGCAGGCATCATATTTACTAGTCTCCCATCAGCTAAAACACAACTATGTAATGGTTAGAAAAAGTGTTATCCCTCATGTACACACAGGACAACAGATTCTGAAAAATCACCTGAAAGCACAGCTTCACTTTAAAGTGGAACATAAAAAAAGGTTTTGACAAGTTATAATTCTTAGCAGATTGGGAGTGATTAGAGTTGGTGCAATGTTTTCTTCAGGACCTCGTCCATCAAACATGTCTATGATTAGTGGCTACTGGACACACAGTCTACAGGAGGAGAGAGGACCCTGCCCGCGAGGGCTCACAGTCTACAGGAGGAGAGAGGACCCTGCCTGCGAGGGCTCACAGTCTACAGGAGGAGAGAGGACCCTGCCTGCGAGGGCTCACAGTCTACAGGGAATGGGTGATGGTACAATAGGTGAGGACAGAGCTGGTTGCGCAGTGGTCTCCTGGGCTGAGGGCTATTGTAGGTTGTAGGCTTGTTGGAAGAGGTGGGTCTTGAGGTTCCTCTTGAAGCTTTCCACAGTAGGGGAGAGTCTGATGTGCTGAGGTAGAGCGTTCCAGAGTATGGGGGATGCACAACGGATGAACCAAAGCAGCAGAAGTGATCAGTCAGGTGCTGTTTTCATTCCACAATTTTGACAAATTCAAAAGGAAGTTTACAGCGTCTCTTCAGGTCATAGGAGAGCAGAGCTTGGCTGAGCGCTTCTCTTTTGGTTATTGCTGGGGCTATCAGCACCCAGACTTTCATTGAGAAAAAATTTTGACATGGCTGTGTTTATTAAAATTCCATTTTGAAGGGGTTGTCCTACTTTTTCCACCGTTATAGCACTCCCAGGAAAAATTGTATTCCCTAATTCTTAAAGGAACCTGTGGCCAGATATGGGGCCTATAAACTGCGGCCACCACCAGTGATCCCTTATATACAGGATTCTAACATGCTGTATATAAGAGCCCAGGCCACTGCGTACAACATAAAAATCACTTTATAATACGCACCTAAACGGTCAGTGCGGTGCAGATGGGTGTCTCCGTTCTCCAGTACTGGCGCCTCCTCTTTCAGCCATCTTTGTCCTCCTTCTTCTGAAGCTGGGGTGCATGACGCGTCCTACGTCATACACACACACCGACATTGAGCTCCTGCTCAGGCGCACTTTGATATGCCCTGTGTTGTTGCACATTTTTGATTCTGCTATTTTTGTCTTTGGTATGTCGTCCTTTTTAACCCCTTCACGACCTTGGACGGATCTATCCGTCCAGGATCGTGTCCCATTAAGCCCCGCCCCCTTCCGCGGGCAGGCGGCGTGGATCGGCACACATATCAGCTGCTTTCAACAGCTGACATGTGTGCCTGCTAGCCGCGGGTGGAATCGCTTCCACCCGCGGCCATTAACCCCTTAAATCTTGCTGCCAAAGTCTGGCAGCAAGATCTAAATGCGCGCAGCCATGTTTTTTACTTACCGCCGCCCCCACCGGAAGTCACGTGTGTTATCACGTGACTCGGTGGTTGCCATCATAGCACAGGGTCATGTGATGACGCCTGCAGCTATGATGTTTCACTTTCATTTTCCCTCGGCCGAGAGCAGAGGGAAAATCAAAGTGACTGAATCTGCTGTTTACAGCTGTATTGCTGTGATCAGCAGATAGATAATAGCGATCGGATTGCTGATCGCTATAGCCCCCTAGGGGGACTAGTAAAATAAAAAAAAAAGTTTTAAAAAATAAAAAAAACAAAAAACCTAAAAGTTCAAATCACCCCCCTTTCCCCCCATTGAAAATTAAAGGGTTAAATAATAAATATACACATTTGGTATTGCCGCGTTCAGAAATGCCCGATCTATCAAAATATAAAATCAATTAATCTGATTGGATTTTTTTTGCCGCTACACCGTTTACCAAACGCCAAAATTACGTTTTTTGGTCGCCGCAAGTTTTACGCAAAATGCAATAACAGGCGATCAAAACGTAGCATCTGCGCAAAAATGGTACCATTAGAAATGTCAGCTCGAGACGCAAAAAATAAGCAGTCACTGAGCCATAGATCCCAAAAATAAGAACGCTACGTGTTTCGGAAAATGGCGCAAAACGTGCGCCACTTTTATTGGACAAACTTGTGAATTTTTTTTAACCCCTTAGATACCAAGTAAACCTATACATGTTTGGTGTCTACAAACTCGCACCGACCTGAGGCATCACATAGATACATCAGTTTTATCATATAGTGAACACGGTGAATAAAACATCCCAAAAACTATTGTGCGATCACACTTTTTTTGCAGTTTTTCCACACTTGGAATTTTTTTGCTGTTTTCCAGTACAATATATGGTAAAACCTATGGTTTCATTTAAAAGTACAACTCGTCCCGCAAAAAACAAGCCCTCATATGGCAAGATTGACGGAATAATAAAAAAGTTACGGCTCTCGGAAGAAGGGGAGCAAAAAACAAAAGCGCAAAAACGGAAAGTGCCTGGGGGCTGAAGGGGTTAAATAAAGATCTTTTCTTTTTGAAACCTCCTGGTATTGACATGCTTGGGTGCAGCTTACATGTGTTTTTGATTCGTGTCCGCCTCGTAAATGCACCAAAAATACGTTTTCTACTTGCTGAGTTTCTGCATCTAATGTAAGACTATGGGGAAAGTCTGCTCGGCAGACTCAGCGTACCCACCAAAGAAATTGCCAGGCTGTGAATTGGAAAAACACACCGCGAATCAGTTTACGCCAAGTAAAAAAAGAAGCAGAGTAGATATGAGATTTCATTTAACCCCATATACTTTGCTTGTACTGTAAAACACAGCATTTTTCACACAGGGAAATTACACAGCATCAAAACGCGAGTAAGACTCATCGTGGGCACTTGCCAGTGCTGGATTCACAGCTACACTGCTCCTGACTGTTGCTATTACTGTCCTTAATAGAGATTGGGTAGCAGTAATCCTTAAAGGGAACCTGTCACCAGATTTGGGGCCTATAAGCTGCGGCCACCACCAGTGAGCTCCTATATACAGCATTCTAACATACTGTATATAAGAGCCGTGGCCGAAAGAGGAGGCGCCGGTACTGGAGATCGGAGACACCCATCTGACGTGTCTGCTCCGCACCGCCCGTTTAGGTGAGTATTATAAAGTGTTTTTTATGTTCTATACAGCATGCTAGAATGCTGTATATAAGGGTTCACTGGTGGTGGCCGCAGCTTATAGGCCCCAAATCTGGTGACCGGTTCCCTTTTAAAGCAGTTTTCCACTACTAGGACAACCCCATCTGATTCAACATTTTTCCCAGGTAAAACAAAAAACCTGTACTCACCTCCACGACCAACATGGTTCCAGCATTGTCAGCGCTCGCTTTTCTGGGGCTCGCGTGACTCATGTCACATGAGCCCCGCATCCAATCAGCACCGGCTTCTCTCTCCCCGCTTTTGGACACAGGAGCTATCAACAAGAAGTGCATTCGTAGCTCTCACTTCCAGTTCATTAACTCGTTTGTCCGAAGGCGGGGAGACAAAAGCCGGCGCTGATTAGATGCAGGGCTCGCATGATGTCACAGTTACCAGAGCACTGGAACCAAAGTGGCCGCGGAGGTGAGTATAGGCTTTTTTTATTTTACTTGGGATAGACGTGGAATCAGAAGGGGTTATCCTAGTAGTGAACAACCCCTTTAATTTTTGTTTGTGCTGTGAATAAGAAAAATCATGTAGCCCCCACTAACTAAAAGACCATTATTGTGCAAATAAATTGGGATAGATTTCTTAATTTGGTTTAAAGCAAAAGAGAAGCAGTCGCCACTTTCATTTTCCTACGGAGCTTTGGAAAGAAAACAATACAATCTATAGAATGTAAGCCCGCAAGGGCAGGGCCCTCTTCCCTCTGTACTAGTCTGTCTACTGTAACTTGTATATGTGTTCTGCATGTAACCCCCTTCTCATGTACAGCACCATGGAATTAATGGTGCTCTATAAATAAATATTATTAATAATAAATAATGTAGTGCACTCAGCAATGACGTCACCTTTGCACAAATTTTGATAATGGGATTAAATGGAAGAAACAAACCTTCTAGAGCCCGGAGATACCTCTTTTGTAACTTAACTTTGCCAAAAATAATGAATGAAGCGTGACAGCGCGGCAGCGTCCTCATCAACGCACGGCTGTGACATAAACATCCAGGCTCAGACTGCATTGTCGCTCTGTCTGTTGTCATTCTCTTAATGTCAGACTATACTTCATTCTTCCAGTGTAGTGGTAGACATAGATGTTGGATGACTTCCATACAAAGAGGTTTTTTTTTTTTTCCCTTTTTTTCCTTCTAATTCAAGAGCATATGTGTTCATCAAAAAATAATCAGAATTACCAAACATATCATTGTTCACAGTCATATCTCAGGCTTGTCTGTCGGGGGAATGTGCTATTTCTTGTATGGAAGAAGTATAGATAGCATTATTATTGTCTGTATCTGCGACGTCTCAGAAATGCCAATACATTCTACAATAATATTTGGCATAAATACGGCAGATTGGGTTGTTTTTTTTTTGTTTTTTTAGAAGGCCATGAATAGTTGCGGATTTTTGCTCCCAAATTGGGAGGTGAGCATATTGTTTTATTTCCTTAAACTATATCACCTATCCACGGTTTACAGGCTATTGGGACACATTTTTTTGTTTCTTTTCTCTATTCTTGTCTTAAAAATGACTTCTTTGCAGTTGGTTCTCATTAGGTTTGTTCTCTGTATCCTCTGTGTTAGGCCTCTTTCACACGTCCGTGAAAACCACGCACTGTTTTCACGGACGTGTCAGAGGTGCGTTTTGCCCTCCGTGAGCCGTGTTTATGGCACACGTGTGTTCTCCATGTGTTATCCGTGATAACACACGGAGAATGGGAACTTTCTATTCACTTGTCCCTGGCGTCGCTGTCCGTGGTGCTGATCTTCGGTCTCCGGCTGGCTCCCCGCTGCTGCCGCTTCCGGCCCGCAGTGAAGTGAATATGCAATGAGCATAATGAGCGGCGGTCGGAAGCAAGTGACAGCAGCGGCAGAGACAGGAGGGCTGGAGAAGGTTAGTAAGGTTTGATTTTTTTTCTCAGACGCGTGTGTTTTCTACGATGCGTGTCACACGGAACACGTCCGTGTGCGGGCCGTGTGACTCCCGTGATGCCGGAGAAAACAGACATGTCTATGTGTGGAGCACACGTATGCTCCACACGGTCCATGGCAGAAAACGCACGTGAGCGCAGGCCCATTGATTTTAATGGGTCTACGTGTGCCCGTGTCTCCGGTACGTGAGGAAATGGACCAAACACGTACCGGAGACACGTACGTGCGAAAGAGGCCTAAGGTTCAGCTCTCACGATGAGTTTGATGCTGCATCAAAAATGTAGCATCTTAGACTATGTTCACACTTTGCATTTTTGCTGCATTTTTTTTTCTTGCATGGTTTTTTTAACCCCTTCACGACCTTGGACGGATCTATCCGTCCAGGATCGTGTCCCGTTAAGCCCCGCCCCCTGCCGCGGGCAGGCGGCGTGGATCGGCACACATATCAGCTGTTTTCAACAGCTGACATGTGTGCCTGCTAGCCGCAGGTGGAATCGCTTCCACCCGCGGCCATTAACCCCTTAAATCTTGCTGCCAAAGTCTGGCAGCAAGATTTAAATGCGTGCGGCCATGTTTGTTACTTACCGCCGCCCCCACCGGAAGTCACGTGTGTTATCACGTGACTATCGGTGGTTGCCATCGTAGCACAGGGTCATGTGATGACGCCTGCTGCTACGATGTTTCACTTTCGTTTTCCCTCGGCCGAGAGCAGAGGGAAAACCAAAGTGACTGAATCTGCTGATTACAGAGGTATAGCTGTGATCAGCAGATAGCGATCAGCAATCGGATTGCTGATTGCTATAGCCCCCTAGGGGGACTAGTAAAATAAAAAAAAAGTGAAAAAAAAAAGTTTTAAAAAAATAAAAAAAAAACAAAAAACCTAAAAGTTCAAATCAACCCCCTTTCCCCCCCATTGAAAATTAAAGGGTTAAAAAATAAATAAATATACACATATTTGGTATCGCCGCGTTCAGAAATGCCCGATCTATCAAAATATAAAATCAATTAATCTGATCGGTAAACGGCGTAGTGGCAAAAAAATTCCAAACGCCAAAATTACGTTTTTTGGTCGCCGCAAGTTTTACGCAAAATGCAATAACAGGCGATCAAAACGTAGCATCTGCGCAAAAATGGTACCATTATAAACGTCAGCTTGAGACGCAAAAAATAAGCCATCACTGAGCCATAGATCCTTAAAAATAAGAACGCTACGTGTTTCGGAAAATGACGCAAAACGTGCGCCACTTTTATTGGACAAACTTGTGAATTTTTTTAACCCCTTAGATACAAGTAAACCTATACATGTTTGGTGTCTACAAACTCGCACCGACCTGAGGCATCACACCCACACATCAGTTTTACCATATAGTGAACACGGTGAATAAAACATCCCAAAAACTATTGTGCGATCACACTTTTTTTGCAGTTTTTCCACACTTGGAATTTTTTTGCTGTTTTCCAGTACAATATATGGTAAAACCTATGGTTTCATTTAAAAGTACAACTCGTCCCGCAAAAAACAAGCCCTCATATGGCAAGATTGACAGAATAATAAAAAAGTTACGGCTCTCGGAAGAAAAGGAGCAAAAAACAAAAACGCAAAAACGGAAAGTGCCCGGGGGCTGAAGGGGTTAAATGAATTTTGTGGAAATTAAAATTTGCTTTTTACAGTACCAGCAATAGCTATTAGATTACTGAAATCTCATGCACATAATTGCTTTTTTTTTTTTTCCTGATTTGAAATGGAAATCTGCTGCGTTTTTTAAACAGCATGTCGATTCTTTGCTTTCTATTGTAAAAAAACAGAGTGTAAAAAGGCAGCTGCATTTTTTTGCATGCATTTTATGCATGTATTTTTTTTTTCCTGTGCCGCAAAAGCAGACCTGCAGGCCGTTTTTTTAAGACCGTGACATTTCAATTTCTCTTGCGGGTGATCCACAGGAAGTGAGCATCCGCAGATCTCACTTCCTGTTAATTACTTTTACGTTTGAAGGCGGGGAGAGAGACGTCAGCGGTGATTGGCCATGGTACGCGTGTGACATAACCTCTTGTGAGCCTCCTGTGAGCGACTGCCGGCACAGGAGGTGAGTATATGTTTTGGGGTTTTTCTTACTCTGTGAACGAGAAGGGGTTGTCAAAGTAGTAGCCAACCCCTTTAAGAGACACTCGCCTATTAATGAATTTGGCAGATCTTTCAGCTGCTGTGCACATCTGCAAGAAATGTATCCCGATCATTGAAAAAAGTTACTAAAGTTGATCACAAAAGGTCACAACATTTTTGCAGAAACCCAAGTTGCAAAGAGAATTCTGGCGAAAACTATGTGATGAATTGGGGCAGTATGTGATGGTTACATCTGGGACTCATGAAATGCGATTTCTTGTATCCCAATAGCCATGATTTACTTTTTCACTGTGGACTCTTGCCTAAGGGCCGTTTCACACATCCGGCATTTCGCCTGATTACCGGATCCGGCACACTCCAGTGCAGTGTTAATACCGTACAATGGCATCGCGACAAGCTCCGGTCACATGACAGCATGTGATTGGAGCTTGCCGCGATGCCATTCTACAGTATTGCACTGTACTGGAGTGTGCCGGATCCGGTAATCAGGCGAAATGCCGGATGTGTGAAACGGCCCTTATGTAGGGTTTGAGTGATCCTAATTTTTTAAACACCCACTTTAAGACCTGGTAAAAAAAAATAAAATAAAATGCAGGGAATCCTGTACGAGTATGACCAAAATGTAAACTTTTGTGCTTTTTCTAGTAATTCTGTATGTTTTCTGCACACTATAGGCTACGTTCAGATGAATGAATGACAGTCCATGTGCACAGTGGATCGCATATGTACAGCATGCTGACCAATGCAAGTTAAAGGGGTTTTAAAGTCTTGGGGAGCAAATTTACAATCACTGTGATACTGCAGAGTTTTGAATCCTCACAGCAACACTGCATTCTCTGGTCATGTGACCACATGTGTGCGATTTGGATACTTCCGGCCACATTCCAACTAGACGTTTACAGCCTTATTCAATTTACTTGTATTGAGCATGTCTAGTTGGAATGTGACCGTATGTGCGGAAAATCACATGCTTTTGGTCACACGCTCGGCACAAGCTTGCAGTCACATATAGTGAATGCATACTTATACCCCAAGGCCCCTTTAAAGGGAACCAATCACCAGGATTTTTGTATATAACTTGAAGCCAGTGCTATACTGGCACTATAGTGCGGATTCTCCACATACTTTTAGTGGTCAGCTCGGATGTTTAGGTTTTGAAATCCAAGAAAGTAAAGTTTATAAAATGAGCAGCTTCTTGAGTGACAGCAGCTGAGGAGCAGATAATATCTGGGGGTACTCATAGTTATCCCCTTCCCTTGTTAGAATTAGCATAAGTATTATACAATCGATTTAATATTTCACTAGGAGGACCTGTGTGATGTCATACCCATGTGACCAGATGGGGCGGGGCCGCAACCAACAGAAAAATGTTGCTTCCTGGTATCGGCTTTATTGGCTGAGGCCCCGCCCCTCCTGGTCACATGGGTATGACCTCACACAGGTCCTGCTAGTGAAATAGTAAATAATTTGTATAATTCTTATGCTAATTCTAACAGGGGGAGGGGATAACTGATTCCCCCCCCCCCAGATATTATCTGATCCTCAGCTGCTGTCACTCAAGAAGCTGATGATTTTAGCAACTTTACTTTCTTGGATTTCAAAACCTAAACATCCGAGCTGACTACTACAGGTATGTATAGAATCAGCCTGATAGTGCCAGTATAGCACTGGCTTTAGCTTATATACGAAAATCCTGGTGATTGGTTCCCTTTAATGTAGCAGTTTACATAATTTTATTTATTTATTTTTTTTTTTACACAAGAAGAGATGGTCTGATTGAAAAACATCACCGCATACTTTGATCAGAGTCATCCCTTTTAACCCTAGAACGCGCAAGCAATTCAATCTACCATAGAAAACAAATGACCTAGCAGGCCTGCGAGGCCCCAAGTATGCGTTCTAGGGTTAAGTCAATGGGTGTGCAAAAAAAACAAAACAAAAACGGATAACATACAGGTTACCTTCCGTATTTTGTGTGTGTGTGTGTGTGTGTGTGTGTGTGTGTGTGTGTGTGTGTGTGTGTGTGTGTGTGTGTGTGTGTGTGTGTGTGTGTGTGGGGGGGGTTCACGTCGCCCACTGTCGGAAAGCACCTTCTCCTGAGCGAGGCCTTATGTAGCTGCTCACATCTGTACTGCAAAACTATTTCAGAACATCCTAAAACTTTCATCAAACAGAAAAGCAAATTGTCTCCCCCCAAAAAAGGACCTTTTATCCTTCTTTTAAAGTTCATTTATTGTTTTTTCCGCTTTGCTATCCTTTCACTTTCAGTTTTGATGAAAAGTGACAAGCGTAAAGTTAATTAGTGAAGGATCCACTAATGAGAATGTTACTCTTTAAATAAGATGTAAAAGTCAGGTTTTCTCCATTCTAACAGCACACTCGGCAATCAGAGCTCAGCCATCCGGGCAGCGCTTTCTGCAAGATGCTCTTTAGGGGAGAGAGAAGGGGAAAAAATACCTTTTCAGTTAAAATTCTGCATCAAAAACAATTTCTTTTTTTTTTATGACTTATGGTAACTAAACGTAAAGACGCAAACACTGTCTGTTAATTAGCGGAGGAGACAGCTTCTTGAATTAATATGTGGCGTTAATTAACAGGAAGACTGATGTTGTGTTGTAATTACCACCAATATTTTTGGCATACTGAGTGATTGAAGGTGAATGTCGTTTCACTGATAAGGTGCACGTCATTTCATTTTCTTTATTTTTTATTTGTTTTTCATAGAAAAATGGATCGTCTCCTAAGACTTGGAGGTGGGATGCCTGGACTTGGTCAGGTCAGTAGACATTTTATTGACTTTTTTTTTTTTTTTTTGTATTTTAAAAGTTGCATATGTTTATAATTTTTAGATATTTTATCAGGACTTCAAACTGATTATTATTAATGCTTGTTTTTATTAAAGGGTTCTTTATCATCTATACAATCCCCTTATTAATAGATGCAGTCTGGTGCCAGAAAAAATGAAAAAAATAAATCCGTAAAAAAAATGGAAAAAAGAGTAAAAAAAAATAAATATTTATATATATATATATATATATATATATATATATATATATATATATATATATATATATATATATATATATATATATATATATATATATATATGAAATATTTGGACAGTGACACAAGTTTTGTTATTTTAGCTGTTTACAAAAACATGTTCAGAAATACAATTATATATATATATAATATGGGCTGAAAGTGCACACTCCCAGCTGCAATATGAGAGTTTTCACATCCAAATCGGAGAAAGGGTTTAGGAATCATAGCTCTGTAATGCATAGCCTCCTCTTTTTCAAGGGACCAAAAGTAATTGGACAAGGGACTCTAAGGGCTGCAATTAACTCTGGAGGCGTCTCCCTCGTTAACCTGTAATCAATGAAGTAGTTAAAAGGTCTGGGGTTGATTACAGGTGTGTGGTTTTGCATTTGGAAGCTGTTGCTGTGACCAGACAACATGCGGTCTAAGGAACTCTCAATAGAGGTGAAGCAGAACATCCTGAGGCTGAAAAAAAAGAAAAAATCCATCAGAGAGATAGCAGACATGCTTGGAGTAGCAAAATCAACAGTCGGGTACATTCTGACAAAAAAGGAATTGACTGGTGAGCTTGGGAACTCTAAAAGGCCTGGGCGTCCACAGATGACAACAGTGGTGGATGATTGCCGCATACTTTCTTTGGTGAAGAAGAACCCGTTCACAACATCAACTGAAGTCCAGAACACTCTCAGTGAAGTAGGTGTATCTTTCCCTAGGTCAACAGTAAAGAGAAGACTCCATGAAAGTAAATACAAAGGGTTCACATCTAGATGCAAACCATTCATCAATTCCAAAAATAGACAGGCCAGAGTTAAATTTGCTGAAAAACACCTCATGAAGCCAGCTCAGTTCTGGAAAAGTATTCTATGGACAGATGAGACAAAGATCAACCTGTACCAGAATGATGGGAAGAAAAAAGTTTGGAGAAGAAAGGGAACGGCACATGATCCAAGGCACACCACATCCTCTGTAAAACATGGTGGAGGCAACGTGATGGCATGGGCATGCATGGCTTTCAATGGCACTGGGTCACTTGTGTTTATTGATGACATAACAGCAGACAAGAGTAGCCGGATGAATTCTGAACTGTACCGGGATATACTTTCAGCCCAGATTCAGCCAAATGCCGCAAAGTTGATCGGACGGCGCTTCATAGTACCGATGGACAATGACCCCAAGCATACAGCCAAAGCTACCCAGGAGTTCATGAGTGCAAAAAAGTGGAAAATTCTGAAATGGCCAAGTCAATCACCAGATCTTAACCCAATTGAGCATGCATTTCACTTGCTCAAATCCAGACTTAAGACGGAAAGACCCACAAACAAGCAAGACCTGAAGGCTGCGGCTGTAAAGGCCTGGCAAAGCATTAAGAAGGAGGAAACCCAGCGTTTGGTGATGTCCATGGGTGCCAGACTTAAGGCAGTGATTGCCTCCAAAGGATTCGCAACAAAATATTGAAAATAAAAATATTTTGTTTGGGTTTGGTTTATTTGTCCAATTACTTTTGACCTCCTAAAATGTGGAGTGTTTGTAAAGAGATGTGTACAATTCCTACAATTTCTATCAGATATTTTTGTTCAAACCTTGAAATTAAACGTTACAATCTGCACTTGAATTCTGTTGTAGAGGTTTCATTTCAAATCCAATGTGGTGGCATGCAGAGCCCAACTCGCGAAAATTGTGTCACTGTCCAAATATTTCTGGACCTAACTGTGTATATATATATATATATATATATATATATATATATATATATATATATATATATATATATATATATATATATATATATATATATATATATATATATATATATATAAATTTTACACACACAGTCAAAATTGTGGGTACCCCTCGTATAATGAAAGAAAAACCCACAAAGGTTACAGCAATAACTTGAAACTCACAAAAGTAATAATTAATAATAAATCTATGAAAATGAACAAATGACAGTCAGAAATTGCTGCTTTTTTGCTTCCACAGAATTTATAAAAAATATAACTCATGAAATCGGCCTGGACAGAAATGATGGTTCCTTAACTTAATATTTTGTTGCACAACCTTTTGAGGCAATCAGACGATTCCTGTAACTGTCAATGAGACTTCTGCTCCTCTCGACAGGTATTTTGGCCACTCCTCAAGAGCAAACTGCTCCAGTTGTCTCGTGTTTGAAGGTTTGCCTTTTCCAGATGTTTCAGCTCTTTCCAAAGATGCTCAATAGGATTTAGGTCAGGGCTCATAGAAGGCCACTTCAGAATAGTTCAATGTTTTTCTCTTAGCCATTCTTGGGTGTTTTTAGCTGTATGTTTTAGGTCATTATCCTGTTGCAAGACCCATGACCTGCGACTGAGACCAAGCTTTCTGACACTGGGCAACACATTTCTCTCTAGAATCCATTGATCGACTTGAGATTTCATTGTACCCTGCACAGATTCAAGACACCCTGTGCAAATTCAGCAAAGCAGCCCCAGAACATAACAGAGCCTCCTCCATGTTTCACAGTAGGCACTGTGTTCTTTTCTTGATATGCTTCATTTTTCTGTCTGTGAACATAGAGCTGATGTGCCTTGCCAAAAAGTTCAATTTTCATCTCATCTGTCCATAGGATATTCTCCCAGAAACTTTGTAGCTTGTCAACATGTAGTTTGGCAAATTCCAGTCTGGCTTTTCTATAATTTATTTATTTATTTTAACAATGATCTCCTCCTTGGTCGTCTCCCATGAAGTCAACTTTGGGTCAAACAGCAGATGGTGTGAACTGACACTGATGTTTCTTGAGCTTGGAGTTCACCTTTAATCTCTTTAGACGTTTTTCTGCGCTATTTTGTTATCGTATTATTTGTCTCTTTGATTTTTCATAGATTTTCCTCCTACGGCCACGTCCAAGGAGGTTGGCTACAGTTCTATTGATCTTAAATTTATGATTAACTTGTGCAACTGTAGTCACAGGATCATCAAGCTGCTTGGAGATGTTCTTATAACCTTTAACATGCTTGTCTATAATTTTCTTTCTAATGTCCTGAGACAACTTTCCTTTGCTTCCTCTGGTCCACGTTGAGTGTGGTACACACAATGTCACCAAACAGCACAGCGAGTATCTGTAACCCTATATACAGGCCCACTAACTAATTACAAGATTGTAGACACCTGTGATGGTAATTAGTGGACACACCTTGATTTAACATGTCCTTTTTGTCACATTATTTCCAGGGGTACCATAATTTCTGTCCAGGCCTGTTTCATGAGTTTTTGTTTTTTAAATTCTGTGGAAGCAAAAAAGCAGCAATGTCTTGCTTTTATTTGTTCATTTTCATACATTTTTTTTTCTTTTTATTTATCATTACTTTTGTCAGATTAAAGTTATTTCTGTGACCATTGTATTGTGGGTTTTTCTTTAAACGAGGGGCACCAACAATTTTGACCGTGTATTTTTTTTTTGTGATTGTACGCTCTCATGAGCAGGGTTGACTTTTTTTTTTTCTTTATTCTTTCCATCTAATTACTATTGTATTTTCTATAACTGTTTGTTTTTTTGTTTTTTATATGATGCTCCTGAATTGTAGAGTGCAGCAGAATATGTTGGCGCTATAGAAATAAAGATATTAGATATATAGATATGTGTGTATGTATGTGTATATATATGTGTGTGTGTGTGTATGTATATGTGTGTATATATGTGTGTGTGTATATATATATATATATATATATATATATATAATATATATATATATTTACACACACACACACACATATATACACACATATACATACACACACACACACACATATATACACACATATACATACACACACACACACATATATATACACATACATACACACATATATATCTAATATCTTTATTTCTATAGCGCCAACATATTCTGCTGCACTCTACAATTCAGGAGCATCATATAAAAAACAAAAAAACAAACAGTTATAGAAAATACAATAGTAATTAGATGGAAAGAATAAAGAAAAAAAAAAAGTCAACCCTGCTCATGAGAGCGTACAATCACAAAAAAAAAATACACGGTCAAAATTGTTGGTGCCCCTCGTTTAAAGAAAAACCCACAATACAATGGTCACAGAAATAACTTTAATCTGACAAAAGTAATGATAAATAAAAAGAAAAAAAAAATGTATGAAAATGAACAAATAAAAGCAAGACATTGTCATTTTTTATGTGTGTGTATTATATATATATATATATATATATATATATATATATATATATGTAATTATATATATATATGTGTGTATGTGTATATATATACATATGTGTATACATATATGTCTATGTATATATAAAATATATATATATTCTCTCTTGTGGACCCCACTGCTTTTGTGATCTCTCCTTTCTTTCCTGACATTGAATCAAGTGACCACTGCAGCCGGTCGGCAGGAATTATCTTTGCCAGACAGATATCAATGACCTCATGTCCACTAGTGACCTGACTGCTGTGGCCACTGATTAGCTGCAGGGTTAGGTGACTAGTAGTCATTTCTTCCGTTCTGATGGCGCTAGGGCAAGGGGAAATTTATGCATGTAAGCATGCTTCCCCCGCCCCCAATACAGTAGCTCCGCCCTGATCTGTTTGCAAATACAGCGGAAGACCCCATTAAATGTTTTTAGATGACCTTTGTATAGGGTTAATAACTAAAATATAAACCATTATTTACATGCTCAGCGTTGGGGCTCATTCATGCTTAAATTTTACAGACCCATGTTAAAGGGATTGTCTAGATCTTTGTTGTTTTAAAAATGAGCCCATGGAAATATAAGAATAAAAAAAACAACAAAACCCTGCTTATTTATCAGATCTCTCAGTACTGCTGTCTTCCTTGCTTCCTTGTACCTAATGAAAGAGTTAGAACAACTCCGAAACGCGTTGTCAAAATTCCAATCTCCTGGTTACCCTGTTTCCTCTGGACGCAGCAGCGCCTGCAAACACCACATTTTCCACTTTTCCGCCTTTGCTTCTTTCCGGCATGGGATGTCACCTCTCCAGTCAATCAGTGGCTGCTGATTAGCTGCAGCGGTCACTTGACATCTACTGGAATGGTGCAAGAGAGGAGACTGACGCAGGGAGACATGTAGCAGAACCAGCGAACAGTGACTGTCTGTTAGAGGAGTATATGGCATTTTTTTTTTTTTTTTTTTATTATTATTATCCCACCAAGGAACCACTAAACATTTTTGGCAAAAAAACTTATTTTTTTTTTTTCTTAAAATAATTTGGCAATTTTTTTTTTTTTTTAACATTTGCTCTTCCCATTTTTAGATTTTTTTTTTTAGCATAAGCATGTTTTTGGTTTTTTTTTTTTGTTTCTTTTTTTTATTTTCAATATGCCGCGTGTTTCAACACCCGTGTATGGGTCCCATTTTTAGTCCAGTGAAGTACCGTAAATTTTAAATCACACGCTCCTTAATTGTGTAGTTCACCCCTGCAAATTTGTTCTATTTTTCCATACCGTCAGTCTTTCTGCAGTGTAAAAAAATGAATAATTAAAAAAATGGAGAAAAAAAATCTTGACAAGGTACAGACTAAAAAAAAAAACGGGCAACTCAGAAAACCACGTCCAACGAGTGACAATGCAAGAAAAAACATGTTACAACATTTTTTTAAAAAAAATTGTTACATTTTGATGGCTCGTGGACTGGATTTTGCACTCTGTAGATATCTCACCTATCGTGACCTTATCAGGAGTCCTCTGCGATTGAAAAGATGGTGACCGCACTGAGCAGTTGGCGGAAACCTGCATCTTACGCACCAGTGCTTCTGCAGGTGACCACCTCCGTCCGCTCAGAAATAAGGCACTTTGGTGCTTTTTTTTGGAATCTTCCTTTTAATGAGGTTGTCCATCTTTGGCAACTTTTTAATTACTGTACTTTTTGATAAAAAAAAATCATTTTTCTAACATTTTGTACAGTTTTTCCTTCTGTAACCAATATGTTACCCGGTCTAAAGAACAAATAAGACTCCTATTTTAAATATATTTATGGAATCCAAACTAAATATCTTTTATAATTGCTATTATTGTTCTTCATCAGCCTCATCTGGCATGAAAAGATATCTTTTTAGGAACATGTGGTGGCACAGCCCAACCCGGGAGCCGGGCAGATGACACGGCCGCCTGTGATCTTTGTCTCCGATGTTGCTCGACCTTTGTGTGCCGGAGACATAGGAAAAGTCAAGAGGGGTTTCTCACCTTGTTTGTGCCCTCGGAGTTCTCAATGCGCATTTTAATGATGTCACAATTAACTTCCTTAATTCCAGCTTCTGTCATCTGTCTTCTCGAAATGTGAGAAAATGTGTCTGAAAGGTCGACATATGGGCTTCATACAATTGATTCTGCCGAGAAATTAGCAAAATGTTAATTTAGTGCTCCTTAAGAAACATGTAGCGTAAATCATATGCACAGAGCAATAAATAACACTTTCCGCTCCTGTGTGTCGTCTGCGATTGTCTTTAAGTTGGTAAGCACTTTTATTTTCCTTGGCGCCAAGTACCATTTTTTTTTTTTTTTTTTTTTTTTTATTCTCCACCCCCCCCCCCCCCTTTTCTCGCCTACTTAGGCATTTAACTTCCCTTTCGGGTGATGGAAACCTGTATTGGTCATTTGGTGGATTTGACTCTGACTTCAATATACAAATAGTACATTTCTATTCTAATTGTATCATTGATTTAAGATTTGCTTAAAGGGAACCTGTCACCAGTTTTTTCCCTATTAAACCCAAAATATCCCCTTCTGCAGTTCCCGGGCTGCATTCTAGGAAGGTGCACCTTGTTGCTGGCCCCCCTTGCAGACTCCTAAAAAATCTTACCGTTTCCTATGCAAATGAGTTTGGATGGGCGGGCTCTAATTTGTCTCCTGCCCCTCCTCCTGCCGCTGTTCGCCATCCACCAGTCGTGATTTACATGCATGCTGCTGGAGTCTTGCGCAGGCGCATTTCGTTGTGCCCCTATCACGGGGCTGAGCATAAAGTTTCCCTCGCGCAAGCGCCAGTGATGTAATTGCGCAGGCACGAGATTATGGGCGGGTACAAGGATGACGCTGGTGAGGTCATACACAGCCCCGCCCATAATTTCACGCCTGCGCGAATACATCACTGGTGCTCGTGCAAGTGAAACTTTATGCTCAGCCCCGCGATAGGGGCACAGCGAAATGCGCCTGCGCGAGACTCCAGCAGCGTGGGGCGGTATTTCCCATGTAAATCATGACTGGAGGATGGCGAATAGCGACAGGAGCTGAATTAGAGCCCGCCCATCTGGCCAACCAAACTCATTTGCATAGGAATCGGTAAGCTTTTATAAAGTTTTTTTTTTGTTTGTTTTTTTTTAGGGGCCTGCAAGGGGGGTCAGCAACAAGGTGCACCTTCCTAGAATGCAGCCCAGGAGCTGCAGAAGGAGATATTTTTGGTTTAATAGGGAAAAAACTGGTGACAGGTTCCCTTTAAAAACAATTTGGAAAACGTTAGTTTATTTTTTAATTATTAGACACAAGTTGTTTGTGAAGGTATCGGAGCATTAAGGAGATGGAAGCCTGGCGGGTGTTACCCATCTACATTGAAAGGTGAAATCTGTAGTGAAATCTGAGATGGAGACTGACATTTTGCGGGTTTTTAAAGGGAACCTGTCAGGTGCAATCTGCACCCAGTACCACGAGCAGTTCTGGGTACACATTACTAATAGCTGCCTTCCCGTTCCTGTATACACTAGCATAGATAAAGAGATCTTTATAAAAAGTATTTCTAAAGATCCCATTAGATATGCTAATGAGGCAAGCGACTAGTCGCAAGGGCTTTAGTCCCCTTGGCTAGTCTTCAAAGCAGGAGAGGAGAAAGGGGTTAATGCCGCGCAGTCGCCAAGAGATGAAAAATTGTTGATTAGCTAATAATAATGTTATTCCATAGGTCTACGCGTTTCGAGGTATAGGACTTCTTCCTCAGGACCAAAAAACGTTGATTTTTTTTTTTTTTTTTTTTAATCCTGAGGAAGAGGTTCTATACCTCAACGTGTAGATCTATGGAATAAAATAATTATTAATCAACAATCTTACATCTTTTTTTGCGACTGTGCGGTGTTAACCCCTTCTCTCCTGGTTTGAAGACTCGTTCACGTCTATATGTATGCTATCTCTGGTGGTTGTGACCCTCACAACCACATAAGGTGAGTGTATATCACTACACATTGCCCTTTTATATACCTGGTAAGACCCTATCTGCGCCTTTCCCCCCCCCCTCCCTAGTCTGAATCACAGTTCCCTTGGCTAGTCAGCCCCTTTAGCATGTAAGAACGCCTGTGGGTGTGCTAGCATGCTCATGAATGCGCAGTGTCAGAGTATGGTAGATCTCAACTCTGCTGCCACCCGCGTCCGACTCCTGATTTTGGCTCAATGCGCAAGATCTCGTACTTTTGGTCATGCACACTAGACAAGTTCAAAGCCAAGATGCATACACCTGGCTTCATATTGTGCATGAACGAAAGTAGCCGAAATCCAGGAGTTGGGCACGGTGGCAGCAGAGAGGTGTTCGCTGCCATCCTATGATGCTGCGCCTACAGGGGCATATTTACATGCTAATTGGGCGACTAGCCAAGGGAACGAACACCCTTGCGACTAGTCCCTGCACTCATTAAAATATCATAAAGGATCTTTAGAAATACTTTTTCTAAAGCTCTCTATCTATGCTACTATAGGCTGCGACTTGTTAGGCAGGGATTAGCAATATGCACCCAGAACTGCTCATGGTTCTGTGTGTATATTGGACCTGACAGGTTCACTTTAAATTTGCGTTGCGAGTTTCCTTTCCGAGAAATTCTGCAGCATGTAGATAAAATGTGCTCGGATCTCATTAGTTTCTGCCCTGTGTGGAGGAAAATCCTCTAATGTACAGTTGTTGAGTACTGGAACTGTGTGCCCATTATATTTCTGTTCCTTAGAAGCTAAAGGGACGTTCCAGAGTTGTTGGCCTTTAACATAATAAGCACAAATAATACATTTATAGTCTCCCTTATTGGTTCGCAGTTGCTCACGTTCCGGCTATAGTCTCCCTTATTGGTTCGCAGTTGCTCACGTTCCGGCTATAGTCTCCCTTATTGGTTTGCAGTTGCTCAGGTTCCGGCTATAGTCTCCCTTATTGGTTCGCAGTTGCTCATGTTCTGGTGCTCACCCGGTTCTCGCTTGTCTCTTCTTCCTCTTTCTGCCCTTCAAACACAACAGAAGTGACTAGAGATGCCTGATCAGTAGTGATGGGCGAAAAGTAACTATTCATGTTCGGATAATGCTTACCGAATGTCAGTACTGTTCCAGTATTCGTCACTAGAAGATTGCTCTGTGTCCTCATTGACTTGCATGAGGTTCGTTATTTGTGAAGAATACAGGAATAGAACTTTGGGATTCGTTACGAATAATACGAACACGAATAGTTACTGTTCGCCCATCACTACTGATCAGCCAGTAATTAAGTAGGAAACTATAAGACAGAAAAGCACAAATAGGGTCTTATCCGAGAGATATGTGGTGGTGATATGGGAAAATATGCTCCCCTTGTTAAGTTGTGTGGCACACAACAAGATCAAAAGCTTGTAATCATCTGCCACACCAACCACCAGCTCCAAGGCTAGTAGCGATACGAAGGAACCAAAGAAACGTTGTGGACATGACTGCTGTTGAGAAGTAACGAAAACCAATGAGTAGAATCCAGATGAAGGCGGTTTGTCTCAACGCGTTTCACAGTGGTTCTCCTGAGGAAGAAATGTGGCCACTTAAAAACGCGTTGAGAAATAAACAGCCTTCATCTGGATTCTACTCATTGGCTTTGGTTACTTATCAGCAGCGCAGTCATCACCTTGGTATTGTTCATAGCCAGTGATTGGAAATACCAGCTCAGCCAATCACTGACTGAGGCAGATCACCACTCTAGCAAATGATTGGCTGAGCATGCGTTTCCAATCACTCCTTCCTTGAGAAAGCGCTGATGGCGAAACGCGCGTCGGATTGCGTACGGGGGTCTCCAATATGGGTAAGCTCCACTTGTTTGGGACGCTTTAACCTGGTGATGTAGGGATAACCTCTGACACTGAGGTTTTGCATGGGCACTATAATTGTATCCTATACTCTCCCATCTATACGTTGTTGATGGGGTGGAAACTATTTATACAGATAGGCTAATTGTTATTTGCCCATTGTTTTACATGTGGCCGGTAATTTACATACAATTACCTAGTGTTTATCCTGCTCCTGCCCTCAGGAATTTTTTTACTTTTTACTCCTCCTTGACCTCTAATTTATGTAATTGTTTTGTCTTTTATGTCATTTTTATGTCTCAATAAACATTTTTGACATTCTTATTAATATGGTTGGATTATTTATCTGGTTTTTGCTCTAGCCCATATTTTGTTTTTGAGTATTCTTCTGAGTGGTTCATACCAGAAAAAATGGAGGGGTTCTTCTCATTTTGAGGAGACCCTCAACATTATTGAACTATTTCTGTGCTTAATGAGTCTTGTATTGAATGATTGGGTGAGCTGCGTTTCCAATCACTGACTGAGGCAGGTCACTGCTGTGGCCAGCAATTGCCTAAGTAAGCATTTCCAATCACTGACTGAGGCAGGTCACTGCTGTTGCCAGTGATTGGCTGAGCTGCATTTCCAATCACTGACTGAGGCAGGTCACCCCTGTTGCCAGTGATTGGCTGAGCAGGTGTTTCCTATCACTGGCTGAGGCAGGTCACCGCGGTTGCCAGTGATTGGCTGAGCTGCATTTCCAATCACTGACTGAGGCAGGTCACCGCGGTTGCCAGTGATTGGCTGAGCTGCATTTCCAATCCCTAACTGAGGCAGGTCACCGCTGTTGCCAGTGATTGGCTGAGCTGCGTTTCCAATCACTGACTGAGGCAGGTCACCGCTGGGGCCAGTGATTGGCTGAGCTGCGTTTCCAATCACTGACTGAGGCAGGTCACAGCTGGGGCCAGTGATTGGCTGAACAGGTCTTTCCGATGTGTCAAGATAGGACCAGGTGAGTGGCGAGATTGAAAAGGGAAAATAAAATGTGCAGAACCTGAGTGACAGTAAACTAAACCGTAAAAACTTAATTATTTCAAAAACTATAAGTTGAAGATGAAAGTTGTTGAATGTTTCAGCTTTTGCTAACAATCCGCTTTCCCCTTTTTTTTTTCTCGCCAGCCTGATGGAATGGCTGCTTTTTTCCCTTTAAATAATGAAAGCTGAACCCGATTCTGTTGCCAGTGTCATGCTCTTTGATTTGGCGAGGTAGCAGACCCACATGGCAATAGCCACTAGATTTCCTTACATAGATGCCAATTATCTATCATGTTCTCCCATCTGTGAGTGTATTTTATCAGATGGGATAGTTGGGCTACTTCCAGGATAGGGCAACGTGGATGGCACTCAAACCTTATCACTTGGAAAGTGAATTCTGAGGCATGGGGCTTGTCATTAAATAGATAGAAAGGAAACTGTTTTCTACAGCTTGTGAGAACACAGTCACAATATATATGCAGACCTGGAAGACCTGCCAGTTGCGCAAGACTTTCTCATCCGCTCATGATTACTGCTCACGTCTGATACGATTAGAGGGACATCTGAATATCTGCTCTCACAAAGGTTTTGCAGGTGGCCTGCATATATTACAATTACGGCTACGACTTGCCTCCAAGGGTACATTCACATTGCCTTAGCAGAGAACGTCAGGCAAGTGCAAATGTTGCAACTGATCCTCGGAGGCCCAACAAGCTTTCTTTGGCCCATATGAGAAGACCAATGATAGTTAGAGCCCTGTTGGAGTTTTTGCATTAAGGGCTAGTAGCTTCAAGTTCCACTACCGGATGATTGATCAATGTTGGTATACCTGTACTATGCCATCCAGCAAGGATCCAGCAATGTGTTCCACCAAATTGCACTCCGAATGTAGTGTTTATGCACCCAAGGCGGGGGCAAAAGGCTGATACTGGTCAGGCAACAGCAAGACTCTGCTAAGACCAGCAACAATTTTAGGGCTGCGATCTGGCCTTAAAATAATAATAAAACTGGCATGCAACTTACAAAAGGCTATGGAACTGAAGATAATAGGGTAGCAAAAGCGTAATACGGCTTTAATTGTTAAAAACCTGGTACAAATGACAGTGATGCGCTTACCTGATGGGGTTGTGTAATACACAACACTGTATGGGTATGAAACATCAGCTGCTGCAGACACATGTGGAGATGCTGTGACCACAAACCTTGGTGTCATCACCGATCATCGTTGTCTCTCAGTCTCTGCCTGAAACATACAGCGGGCAGTCATGTTCTATGCCCACATGCTGTGCCTCCAGTAATGTAGTAGAGCCGGAATCGTCGTGGAACCTAATGTGGATTTTGTCTGACCTGGGTGTTTTTGGGGTTAATAAATTGGTGTTTTATATCATTTCACTTACAAATTAGTAATGGGGCAGGTCTCATAGATTCCTCCCATTACTAATCAAGGGCTTAATGGCAGCTGTTACTCCGACTGCCACCGCAACAGTGCAATCGAGAAGAGCCAGGTAAAGTTCTGGGATTGTCGCATCTAATGGATGTGTACGATGTGGACACGTACAGGCTGCTATATTTAGGCTGGGGGGAAGCCAATCACCATGGGTCACCTCATCCTGAGAATACCAGTCCCCAGCTGTTGGCTTTAACATTGCTGGGTATCAAAATTGGGGAGGAGACCGCACGCTGTTTTTTAAAAATTATTTATTTAAAAAAAAAAGCCGCATGTGGTTCCTCCTATTTTGATACACAGCAAAGATAAGTGCCCGGCTGGGGCTGGGGCTGCAGCCTGTGGCTGAATGCTTTATCTGTGCTGGGTATCATAATATGGGGAACCGTATGCCAATTGTTTTATTTGTTATAGCGATATACATACACAGACATCGTCTTTGTTCCAAAGCAGTCAGACACGCTGTCACACAGGGTGGGGACTCGTCTGACTGCAACCAATCAGACGTGGGGACTGCTGGTGGGCGGGAGAAGCAGTGTATATGCATGAGGCTAATGAGCGTCCCAGAAGCAGTGTACAGCAGCGCGATAGACTCGGCAATTGTAACGCGCCCGCTTTCCCTTTTTTTTAATTTGTTTTGGGTTTTTTGTTTTTTTTTTTAAATTACCAGAGTTGCCGAACCTGTATCATTACCCGGAGTTCCCTGAGAACGCTAAGGTCGGTGCATGGGTACTTTTGAAGCCGCGTGCATCTGGATTTTTACAGTCCGGGTCCACTCATCACTAGCCATCAATGTAAAAGTAGTAGCCAACCTCTTTTAGCCTATTTTATATCTGCCTGCCTGTTTTGGTTTTTTTTTCCTTCCTCTACACTCTGTGGGCAAGGTTTAGGAATTTCAGATGTGTTGTCGTAATTCATTAATTGCGACTTTTTATAAAGTCGCTAAAATTGGGTCAACTCAACTCCAATTGCGCCCACCACTCCCGGGGTGTATTTTTGACTCCTTCACTACTTTGGTGCAATTTGTGCTTTTATTTTTGGCTCCAAAAAGCCACCCAAAAAAAAAAAAAAGTTAAAGCCAGTAGAAAGACCATTTTGGTGCCCAAAAACCTCAACTATTACAATAAGGCGGGCTTTACATGCTGCGATCTCGCTAGCAAGATCGCAAGCTATCGTACCCGCCCCCGTCAGCATATCGCTGCCCATGGCGCACAACCTCTCTTAGCCCCGTCACACACACTTACCTGCCCTGCGACGTTGCTCTGGCCGGCGAACCGCCTCCTTCCTAAGGGGGTGGGTCGTGCGGCGTCACAGCGATGTCACACGGCAGGCGACCAATAGAAGCGGAGGGGCGGAGATGAGCGGGACCTAAACATCCCGCCCACCTCCTTCCTTCCGCATAGCCGGTGGAGGCAGGTAAGGAGATGTTCCTCGCTCCTGCGGCTTTATACACAGCGATGTGTCCTCTCGCAGGAACGACGAACAACATCGCTAATAAGCAGAGAACGATTTTTTTGTTTCAGGACGACCTCTCCGCAGCAAACTATTTTGCCCTCTTTTGCGATCGTTTAAGATCGCTCTTAAGTGTCACACGCTGCGATCTCGTTAATGATGCCGGATGTGCGTCACAAACACCGTGACCCCGACGATAATTCATTAACGATATCGTAGCGTGTAAAGCCCCCTTTAGGCTTTAAAAGGAAAGTGATTTAAAAACAAAAAAACACAAATGACGAATTGAGGCTAAAAAGTTGGATTTTTTTTTTATTCTTTTCTTGCTGTGTTCTTATCTCAATAGGTAGCGGTTATCACTGGTGGATCTTCCTTGTGGCCATACAATACACAGTAATGGCGACTTTAGCTCATTGTAGGGTTCCTTGCAGGGAGACTTCCCCCGTCTGACGTCCATATTTTCTAATCGGCAACACGGGTATCGTCATCAAACAACCCCTTTATACAGCTCGTACATCTATAGCTTCATCTTATAGTAGGAGTAATTCACGTATAGCTCTAGGTCTCCTGATCTTCACCTTCTGTTTTTCCGGCGGAGGAACATCGGCACTGAGACAATTACGGACAGTTCATGTCTGAGCCGAGTATAACCTCTTACCCACAACAACGCTGGGTTTAGATCTCAGCGTCGTTAGGAGAACCAGTAATTGGTGTGAGGAGCCGGTGCCGTCTTTCTGCCTGAACGGCGGTGGGCAGCGCTTGTCCTCGTTATCCCTTGACCAGAGAGGAGCCGCTCGCAGGAGAGCCATTTCTGACATCATTAGGGTCATTAAGGACTTGCTAAAAAAAAAAAAAAAATCCCACACCACCTTATTTCCTTGTGTGATCTCCTCATTGTTTGTCTTTTAAGTAAGTGTTAAAAAAAACATGGTCCACATTAGAAACGATTATTAAATGCACGTTAGGCTGAGTTCACATGTCCAGTAATCATCCGTTATAACGGATCCTGCAGAGATCCTTTGGGAAAATTTGTGCAAATACAACTTTTTTTTTTTTTGTCCATTGTTAAATAACTGATGTCTGCCGATTTTCCGTTTTTTGTAACATTGGAGTCAATGGAAAACAGTTCCGTTAACGGATTGCTAATTAGCAATCCATTATTCTTGCATTTGTGACGGATCCGTTTTTTGTTTTTTTTTTTCTTACAGGATCATTTTCAAATAGAAAATTAATGACAATCCGTTAACAGATTTGTTCTCCATAGACACTCGTTAAAAAAAAAAATTATCCCCAGACATCATTTTGCCAAAGGACCTCTGCAGGATCAGTTCCAACAAATGATTACAGGACATGTGAACTCAACCTTACTGGTAGTGATGAGCGGGCACTACCATGCTCGGGTGCTCAGTACTCGTAACTAGTGATGAGCGGGCACTACCATGCTCGTGTGCTCGGTACTCGTAACTAGTGATGAGCGGGCACTACCATGCTCGTGTGCTCGGTACTCGTAACTAGTGATGAGGGGGCACTACCATGCTCAGGTGCTCTGTACTCGTATCTAGTGATGAGCGGGCACTACCATGCTCTGGTGCTCGGTACTCGTTAAGAGCAGTTGGATGCGCTGATGGGCACAACTCAAATACCCAAGCATAATAGTCAAATGCAAGCTCTTCCAGAAAAATGCTCGAGTCCATTGACTTCCATTTTACTTGAGTACTCTTCGCACTCATTCGAGTTACCGCCTATTCAACCCGGTAGAAAACTACTTTTCAATGTAGATGTGACTACTTTGTTGAGTTTACCCACAAGGTGCCCCAATATCTGGAGTGTTAATTGACGTAAAAATATCCATAGACCGAGGCCATTACTTCTTTGAGTTTCCTTTTTTACAGGGTGTATGGAGATTTATGTGTGTATTTATTTTCCATACTTTTGTGATTCATCAGCATGCTTTAGACCACGTTCACACGTTGAGTATAAGAAACTACACTATATAAAGTTGCACACCAGTCAAGTTTTTTTAGGGTTTTTGCACCCAGTTCAGACTTAAAATAGTGTTCCAAACGTTATTTCTTAATTTGTTTGTAGTCTGTCATTTGTGAACCCAGCCCCACCCACACCTATTGCCGGTCCACGCATATATAGCCTGGGTCTCAGCTTCTCATACACTGTAAGTTTTTTAACTGCATGAGAGGACACACATTAGCTAGGGACCCCAACGTAGAGAATACCTTGGCTAGGTGTTGGGGCTCTGTTGTATTGAACAATTCAATAGCTAAATTTCTCTTTTTTTCTTAAATTTCATAGCAGTTCTGCAGATACCATTGTCATATTTTCATTCTTACATATAGCTTTTTGGATTTTTCATGTCAGTATTCACACAGCAGTTTTTGCTTTACATTTATTCCCCTTGCACTGTCACTGGTGTGCAGCCCATTTCCTTATGTATAGTGTATGTAGATGAAGACCTGAACTGCCCAATCAGTGACTTCCAATGAAGTTTGGGTCCAGAAAAGAACTTTATCTAATGTCCGACTGAACCTGTCGAACCCCAACTTTCAGAAGTCCACTCATCGCTAGCCAAGAGCAACCTTTTCAACCAAAATGCACCCTTTTGTGTCTTTGGGAACAAGATCCTTGACGATCAGCGGCTCTCTGTGACCAGTAAAGGGAATGTAGCCCGCTGAAGCCGAATGGGCATATTTCTCTTAAGGGGGCTTTACACGCAGCAACATCGCTCGTGGAAGCACCCGCCCCAGTTGTTTGTGCGTCACGAGCAAATCGCTACCCGTGGCGCACAGTATCACTAGTACCCGTCACACATACTTACCTTCCTAGCGACGTCGCTGTGGGCGGCGAACAGCCTCTTTTCTAAGGGGGCGGTTTGTACGGCGTCACAGCGATGTCACTTGGCAGGCGTCCAATAGAAGCGGAGGGGCGGAGAGCAGCCGAAGTAAAGTCACGCCCACCTCATTGCCGGAGGACGCAGGTACGGTGTTGTTTGTCGTTCCCGGGGTGTCACACGTAGCGATGTGTGCTGCCTCAGGAAAGACTAACAACCTGCGTCCAGCACCATCAACGATATTTGGGATTAGAACGACGTGTCAACAATCAACGATTAGGTGAGTATTTTTGATCGTTAGCGGTCGTTTGTACATGTCACACGCAACGACGTCGCTAACGAGGCCGGATGTGCTTCACGAATTCCGTGACCCCAACGACATCTCGTTAGCGACGCCGTTGCGTGTAACGGGGCCTTAACCCTTTTGATTGCATTTCACCTAGAATAGATTCATTATCTAATTTTTGGGCACAGAGTACTTCTTTAGTTCTATTGGGAACAGTAAAGTCTTCGTAGACTTTCATATTTCCTCCGTTGAGTCGTAGGATAGCCGGACCTTCCATGCAATTTCGGCTTGCTTGTATGCCAACGGCCGTCTTCAGCGATATTCCTCTCGGCAGCCCTTTTAATCACTTGTTCTCGCTTTTTGTTTAACGTCGCCCGAGAGAGAATTTTTTTTCGACGCGACGCTTACGAGCCGACGGTTTAATCTTTCGAAGGGTTAAACCCAGCAGGAAAGAATTCATTTCCACTTTAATGACCTAGCCTTGCTGGGCTCGGACAATGGGGAACATGCTTCTGACTCGTACTCCTATTGCCAATTAACACCTCCGATAACAGGTTGCCTCCGCTCAGCGCCGAGGCAGACGCAGCCGCGGTAGTTTACATGCAGCTTGTTTTTTCACACTACTCGTTTAATGCTCACGAAATTAAAGCATTAAAAGGCTGGCTCCTCGAAACCAAGAAATAAACATCGCGTCCGCAGCCCCCCAAATGTATATTTTTATACTTTACTGTGCACTTTTCCCTCCTATTATACATAAACCAGCCGTGGAGAAATGTAAAGATCCTAATTGCTCTATAAAGTGTTCCGGTCCGGACCCGGCCAAATCTGTTATTTCTTCCTTTCATACATTAATGTCACTGCTCATTATCTAGGTATTGTTTTATGTTTTTGACTTCAACATTCTTTTTTTTTTCTGTTCTTATGACCTTTTCTCAGAATAGTCCAAAGCCTAAAACTAATATATAGTACAGCAAAAAAAAAAGCAATGGTGTGTAAAAAAAAAGAAATAAGAATGTAGCCCTTGTTAATATTCATTACTTTGTAGAATTATTTACAGCAAACACAGTTCAGCGTCTGATTACAGCTTTCCTATCAGTCGTTTTGACTCTTGTTTAATCAGCAGGTATTTAATAAACCTGGCGAAGTAAGTGACGGAAGTTCACACTAACAGGAAGGTGAAGTAAAGCGGCTAATAGTGTTAATAAATTTGCTAAAAGGCCTGAGCAGATAACACATTAGGTTTGTGCTGTTACCGTCTGAAATGCCTTTTGTAGCACTTTGTCAACAAGTACTGCCCATGTGAAAAAGACAAGGCAGAGCGCCGGCTTCCAGCGGAATCCAATACTAGCACATCTTATTTTATTTTTTATTTATTTTTTTTTTTTTAAATTGACATTTAAAAAAACGAGTATCTTTTATGATTCGTAAAACCATTTTGGGTGCAAATTGATCCTCCTGTTTTGTTTTTTTTTTGTTTTTTCTGGTTGGAGTTTATTATAGGAGAATACGAGGACAATAGTGTATTATAATAATTAATTATTTATATAGCGCTGTTAATTCCACAGCGCTTTACATACATCAGCAACACTGCCCCCATTGGGGCTCACAATCTAGAGTCCATAGAAGTATGTTATTGGAGCGTTGGAGGAAACCCACTCAAACACGAAGAGAACATACAAACTCCTTGCTGATGTTGTCCTTGGTGGGATTTGAACCCAGGACCCAGCACTGCAAGTCTGCAGTGCTAACCACTGAGCCACCACAAGTCTGCAGGGCTAGCCACTGAGCCACCACAAGGCTGCAGGGCTAGCCACTGAGCCACCACAAGGCTGCAGGGCTAGCCACTGAGCCACCACAAGGCTGCAGTGCTAACCACTGAGCCACCACAAGGCTACGGGGCTAGCCACTGAGCCACTACAAGGCTGCGGGGCTAGCCACTGAGCCACCACAAGGCTGCGGGGCTAGCCACTGAGCCACCACAAGGCTGCGCTGCTAACCACGGAGCCATCACAAGGCTGCGGTGCTAACCACTGAGCGCATATAACAAAAAATAAAGTAGATTATTGACTAAAAAAAAAAATCTAATAATAAAATAGTTTGGTAGCACTTAGAGCACAATGGGCAAACTTTTTAATTTGAAGTGTGTAAAATTTATGTTAGCGGATACAATTTTTTATTTATTTATTTTATTTTTGTTTCCACAGAAGATGCTCTTGGATAATGTGATGTGCATTTAAGGCTATGTGCACACGCTGTAGATTTGGTGCAGAAACTTTCGGCAACAAATCTGCACGTTGTGGCAAAAAACCATGTCAAAAACCGGATGTGGTTAATAAATACATATAAATAAATATATATAATATGCGCAGACAATAAAATATATTTTGCCTACCTGCGTGTACCTAAGCTGCATATCTAACAAAATAAATACATATATTTTTTCACTTTTATAGCACCATCACAGCAATATATATATATATATATATATATATATATATATATATATATATATATATATATATATATATATATATATATATAT
>NC_134359.1:44875715-44883215 GCF_048569485.1 Anomaloglossus baeobatrachus
TCAATGGAGTGAAATCCCGCAGCGATGTGCGGAAAAGAATTGACATGCACTTGTTTTTGCTGCGGGAATCCCGCAGCAAAACATGCAGCTATCAAAATCCACATAGTGCGCACAGGATTTTTTTTTCCCATAGGTTTTGCTGGTGATTCACTGCAGAGATGTTATGAACATTTTCTGCAGCGAAACATGCAGCCAATCCGCAGAAAATCCGCGGCAAAATCCGGTAAGTGCGCACATAGCCTTAGAGTGGCTCTTGCACACTTGCTTCTTCCATATTGGATGGACCACCAATTTTTTGATCTATGAGGGCCCAACTCTAAGCACCCTGGCTGACCGGCTGTGTCTAAGAGGCGCTACTCTCCGGCCAACTTTGTAACTTATTTGCCTTTACTCTTCGTAGCGGCTCTGTCTAATGTTAGTTTATTACAGTTTTGTCCCATTCTCAGAGCCTCAATGCTGAGCTGCGAGTAGGGAATGATGGCGGTAATGCAGGTAGATTGGAGAGTTGGGCTTCCCTAAGGATTGTCAATCCGTTTTAAAGGGGTTCAAGGATTAACTTTTATTTTCGTTCGTTCTCCATTTTTAATCAACCAGGTCTGTCCCAAGTTAATCCTAGAAATTCCCTTATTAACTGGATAACCCCCTTTTAATGTGATTTAAAGTGTCCTTTTAAATTAAGTTGTCCTTGTAAAACTTTCAAAACTCCATATCAGTATCCATGTCTCCTGGGGCTCCTGTGACATTATGCCACGTCACCACTGCAGGCAGTCGGCTGCTACTGTTGGGCTGCTGAGCTCTCACTCCTGCTTGTCTGATATTCATCCTATTATCATCTGAGGGATGTTACATAGTTACTTACGTTGAAATAAGCCCTCGGTCCATCTAGTTCACCTTTCCTCCACCAATTCTACTTTTTGTCCCTAAGTCACTTATAACCAACAATGTTGTGTACTGAGGAAATCATCCAGCCCTGATATAAAAGCTGTTCTAGTATCTGTCATTACTACCTCTTGTGGTCGGCATTCCACAGTCTGACTGCTCTAACTGTAAAGAACCCTTTCCTATTTAGCTGTCGGAAACAGCCACTGATTGACTTTTGTGCTCGCATGCCATATTAGTGCCACATGAGCCTGCTGCCTACATCGCTGGCATGAAACCAGTGAGGGAGGTCACTCTGTTTTTATGGTACAAGGTGACTGCTTCATTTAAAGGGAATCTGTCACCAGGATTTTGCCTCCTATAATAGAGGCAGAGACCCTGATTCCAGTAATGTGTCACTTACTGAGCTGCTTGCTGTAGTTTTTGATCTCCTTTTTTTTTTTTTTTTTATAAAACAGTGAATTTATCACTGGATTAGGTAGTCCAACCCCGCCCACACCACTGGCAGCTTTTTGTTTACTGTACACTCTGCATAGGCACTGTGGCCGGGGTTATACAGCATTTTAAACAGCTGGTGGATCTGCAGCAGATAAACCGGTGATTTAATAAAAAAAGATGACAGCAAGCAGCCCAGTAAGGCTAAGTTCACACATCCTGTGTTTTCAATCCGTCAGGTCCGTCAGCAACGGATCAGTCATTTTCAAGATGTCAACTGATGCAACTGATGTGTTTTTCACAGGATTCCTTTCACAGGAATCCTGTGAAAAAACTGATCAGTTGCGTCCGTTACATCCGCTGTGCGTCCGTTTTTTGACGGATCAGTCATGATCCGTCTGTGTTTGGGACAGCCCAGTGGGCGTGCCAAACATGCTGGGCATGCTCAGTAGAGCATGACGGAATCCTGCGCAGGATTCCGTTGTAAGACGGATTACAACGGAATCCTGCACCATAGACATGCATTACAAGCTTGGCGGATCGCGACGGATTCCTGCGCGGTGCGTTGTTTTCAACGGCCCGAAAAACGTTACATTCTGCGTTGCTACCCGCTCGGCGGTCAGTCAAAAACGACGGACCGCGACGCAGCGGATGCAACGCAGGGTCATCAGTCGCAATCCGTCGCTAATATGCTAAGTTCACACATCCTGTGTTTTCAATCCGTCAGGTCCGTCAGCAACGGATCCGTTGTTTTTTAGATGTCAACTGATGCAACTGATGTGTTTTTCACAGGATTCCTTTCACAGGAATCCTGTGAAAAAACGGATCAGTTGCGTCCGTTACATCCGCTGTGCGTCCGTTTCTTGACGGATCAGTCATGATCCGTCTGTGTTTGGGACAGCCCAGTGGGCGTGCCAAACATGCTGGGCATGCTCAGTAGAGCATGACGGAATCCTGCGCTGGATTCCGTTGTAAGACGGATTACAACGGAATCCTGCACCATAGACATGCATTACAAGCTTGGCGGATCGCGACGGATTCCTGCGCGGTGCGTTGTTTTCAACGGCCCGAAAAACGTTACATTCTGCGTTGCTCCCCGTTCGGCGGTCAGTCAAAAACGACGGACCGCGACGCAGCGGATGCAACGCAGGGTCATCAGTCGCAATCCGTCGCTAATATAAGTCTATGGGGAAATACAGGATTCCTGCAAAATATTTTGCAGGGTACCGTAATTCCCCAAGGCGACGGATTGTGACTGATGCAAAACACAGGATGTGTGAACTTAGCCTAAGTGACACATCAATGAAATCTGGGGCTCAAGCAAAAGCTGTAGACAGATTCTCTTTTAGGCTAAGTTCACACATCCTGTGTTTTGCATCAGTCACAATCCGTCGCCTTGGGGAATTACGGTACCCTGCAAAATTTTTTGCAGGAATCCTGTATTTCCCCATAGACTTATATTAGCGACGGATTGCGACTGATGACCCTGCGTTGCATCCGCTGCGTCGCGGTCCGTCGTTTTTGACTGACCGCTGAACGGGGAGCAACGCAGAATGTAACGTTTTTCGGGCCGTCAAAATTAACGCGCCGCGCAGGAATCCGTCGCCATCCGCCACACTTGCAATGTATGTCTATGGTGCAGGATTCCGTTGTAATCCGTCTTACAACGGAATCCTGCGCAGGATTCCGTCATGCTCTACTGAGCATGCCCAGCATGCTTGGCACGCCCACTGGGCTGTCCCAAACACAGACGGATCATGACTGATCCGTCAAAAAACGGACGCACAGCGGATGTAACGGACGCAACTGATCGGTTTTTTCACAGGATTCCTGTGAAAGGAATCCTGTGAAAAACACATCAGTTGCATCAGTTGACATCTTGAAAATGACTGATCCGTTGCTGACGGACCTGACGGATTGAAAACACAGGATGTGTGAACTTAGCCTTAAATGGGGGTTGTCCAGGTAGTGGCTGCATAGTGTTAATAAAGCGGAGAGTAAAGCTATGTGTCCACGGTAGAATGTACCTGCGGATTTTTCTGCATGAAAATCCGCGACTTTCGGATTTGCCGCGGATTTTGATGCGGATTTTTTTTTTTTTTCCGCATTCAAAACCAAAAATCCGCACCAAATCTGCACCAAACAATTGACATGCTGCAGATTTTTCCGGATCAAAATCCGCGGCAAATCCGCAGCGGAAAAATCCGCAGCATGGACACAGCATTTCCAAAATGCCATTGAAATGGCTTGGAAGTGCCGCTGCTGCAGATTTTCGGCAAATCCGCGGCAAAATCCGCGGTAAATCCGCAGCGTGGGCACATAGCCTAAAGACTCCAAACTCCTCGGCTGTAGTGCCTCCAATGCCGGGGGTAGAGCCGCGTCAGACGTTTGTGTAGCCCGATTGCATAGTGGTGGAATCTGTGCCTGACATGGTGATGCATTTTATTACTTACATTCTGATCTCTTTTTAGGGTCCTCCGACCGATGCCCCCGCAGTGGACACCGCCGAGCAAGTGTACATCTCATCTTTAGCATTGCTTAAAGTAAGTCTCTGTGTGTGTTTTGTCAAAAGTACTTTCCTGAGCGCGTGCCTTACAATGTCCGCACCGGAAGCCTCCCTACACGTTTGGTAAAAGAATTAATAAAAAAATCTCATATCATTATTGTCATTTAAGACACTCAATTCAACTAAAAAAAACTTCCAGTGGGATAACCACCCAGAAGAAACAATGACTTCAGGAGAATCTATTTTTTTTAGAAAAATAGTTTTTAATTTAAAAAAAAAATAAAAAAAATTAACACTTCAATTAAAAAATACAATTACTAAAATAAAGGAGCCTCCAATGCAAGATGCACACACCCAAGGAGGCTGCTAGGGAGGGTATGCAGAAAAAATTATCCAAACGCAATCTAATACACGACACCAGTTACATGAATTAGCTGACAGTGATCCCTGGTGTTATACGGGTAACCAGGGTGTAAATACACTCCAGTTATAATAAGTGGATAAATCCACAAAATTAACCAACCAGAAACACTGCCTGCCAGTGACCCATTAGCACTAAACTGCCTGCTGTGCTAAAATAAAGATGCCACAATAAATGGATGCAAAGCTGCATACCTGGACGTGACCAGATGGATAGTAGCTCCCAGCTCGCCTCACAAGCCGACGCGCGTTTCGTTCACGTGACTTCCTCAGGGTGTGTGACACAGCTTGTTACACTCCAATTAT
Source organism: Anomaloglossus baeobatrachus (assembly GCF_048569485.1). NCBI lineage: Eukaryota > Metazoa > Chordata > Amphibia > Anura > Aromobatidae > Anomaloglossus > Anomaloglossus baeobatrachus. The sequence continues at coordinate 44,880,262 of NC_134359.1, forward strand.
ATTAAGGGTGTATTGTCAATGTTTCTTCTGGGTGGTTATCCCACAGGACGTTTGGTAAAAGGCAGCCAAAACCGCTAATTCTGCCAGGACCCATGTAATGTGTGTGGAGACCTCACGTCAGGGGACATAAGGATCCGTACACTTGGAATTCATTCGCCTCCTCCGTTTGTTCTTCAGGCAGATGAGCTGCATCAGGATTAATGGCACTGGTCACTTACAAATATTGTACTGCAAAATTGGGGAAAAATACCAAGGGAATTTTTGTTTGTTTATATTGTTGTTTTGTTTTTGTTTTTTTTTTTTTGTTTTTTTAGAGCATTCATTGTACTGTCAAAATGACCTGGTAACTTCAGTAAGAATACAGTCATACTAAACATGTAGTCTTATTTATCATTTCTTTTTATTAAAAATTCAGAACATTTTTTATTAAAAAAAAAAGTAATAAATTCTGGTGATTAAAGGGAACCTGTCACCAGATTTGGTGACTATAAGCTGTGGCCACCACCAGTGGGCTCTTGTATTCAGCATTGTAACATGTTTTTGTTGTTTTTTTTAATAAATATGCCACATTGATAGATACATAGAATATCGTATGAATGCTGCTGGTTGTATCTCTCCTTTAAAAGGAGTCTTGCTATGTGAAGTTATTAAGAAATGCGTTGCATGCTCCAGTTAGGCAGAATCGCATGCGTCCTGTTAATGGAACTTTCCTCATTCTAGATGCTAAAGCACGGCCGGGCCGGGGTCCCAATGGAAGTCATGGGCCTGATGCTGGGAGAATTTGTGGATGACTACACTGTCAGAGTCATTGATGTCTTTGCCATGCCCCAGTCTGGAACTGTAAGTCCTTTTTAATATATAAAGTGCATGTGTTTAATAGTTAATTTTACACTGAAAGCACCGCGGAAAAAAAAGTTTCAATAAAAAGAAAAGACATCTACAAGTATACAAGTAGTGGCCTACAGGAGAAAATGATGGAACGCATGGAGTTGTATCATTGGGTCATTTATTCAGAATCGCTAATCTGGTAGGAAACAAATGGAAATACATTTTGTCTAGAAATCAAGTGGCTAAAAAGAAAAAAAAAATGTGTATGTGTTTAAAGAGGTATTCCAGTTAGAAGTTCTCACCTATTCACTGGATAGGTGGGGATATCTAGATTGGTGGGGATCCAACTGCTCAAGCCCCCGCCGGTCCTGCACGTGCTCAACCCACAAGACCCCCCCCCCCCCCGCCGCCGGTCTTGCACATGCTCAACAGCGCCCCCCCCCGCCGCCGGTCCTGCACGTGCTCAACGCCCCCCCCCCCCCCCGCCGCCAGTCCTGCACGTGCTCCACCACCCCCCCGCCGGTCCTGCACGTGCTCCACGTCCCCACCCCCCCGCTGGTCCTGCACGTGCTCAAACCCCCCCGCCGGCCCTGCATGTGCTCAAGCTCAATCCCCCCCCCCCCCGCCAGTCCTGCCCGTGCTCAACCCCCCGCCGGTCCTGCCCGTGCTCAACCCCCCGCCGGTCCTGCCCGTGCTCAACCCCCCCGCCGGTCCTGCCCGTGCTCAACCCCCCCGCCGGTCCTGCCCGTGCTCAACCCCCCCCGCCGGTCCTGCCCGTGCTCAACCCCCCCGCCGGTCCTGCCCGTGCTCAACCCCCCGCCGGTCCTGCCCGTGCTCAACCCCCCGCCGGTCCTGCCCGTGCTCAACCCCCCGCCGGTCCTGCCCGTGCTCAACCCCCCGCCGGTCCTGCCCGTGCTCAACCCCCCGCCGCTCCTGCCCGTGCTCAACCCCCCGCCGCTCCTGCCCGTGCTCAACCCCCCGCCGCTCCTGCCCGTGCTCAACCCCCCGCCGCTCCTGCCCGTGCTCAACCCCCCGCCGCTCCTGCCCGTGCTCAACCCCCCGCCGCTCCTGCCCGTGCTCAACCCCCCGCCGCTCCTGCCCGTGCTCAACCCCCCGCCGCTCCTGCCCGTGCTCAACCCCCCGCCGGTCCTGCCCGTGCTCAACCCCCCGCCGGTCCTGCACGTGCTCAAGCGCTCCCCCCTAGTCTCAATAACATCAAAATCAGTGTTGATCCTGCGACCCTTATCAAACACAAGATCAGGGGACAGGCGTTCCTGTACACATGCTCATCCATTCCACTCCCTTTATTCTCTATGGGAGAGCAGGAAAAAGCCAATTACAGTGCTCAGCTGTCTAAGAGGAAAATATAGCTTTTTGGGGTGTTTTTTGCATTCTGTTAATTGCTGATAAACTATTATCACTTCCATTTCTGAAAGCATTTTTACATTGCAGCATTTTTTCCATATCTACCTAAACTGTGTGCATTTAAAAGACACCATTAGGGGGTGCTCAGCAGCTTACTACATACAATTTATACCATGAAGTCAGCAAAACATTGTACTTCTGCACTGTGTTTTTCAGGTTTTTACTTTTTAGGGTTTTTTCTGTTCTAAACAGTCATTTGTAGTAAACTGCTGAATGTAGTCTGTGTAATATATAGAAAATAAATTTAATGTGTGTGTGTATAATATATATATTATATATTTATATAATTTAAATATATATATTGATATATTTATTTATATATATATATATATATATATATATATATTTCTATAGATATATTTATATTTAAATATATTTATATATAGATATAGATATATATAATATAGATATATATAGATATATATAGATAAATATATATAGATAGATATATATATATAAATACGGTGTATGTGTATATATATATATATATATATATATATATATATATATATATATATAATGTGTGTGTGTGTGTATTATATATAATGTGTGTATATTAGAGAGATATTTAGATATAGGTTTGAGTGTATTTTTGTGCAGAAATAATATACATACACTAAATTCATCATTTTTATATATATATTATATAATATATTATAATATAATATAAAAACTCCCTTCTCACCCCCTGTGGGTGGTTA
>NC_134359.1:44888215-44918215 GCF_048569485.1 Anomaloglossus baeobatrachus
GGTCCAGAAATATTTGGACAGTGACACAATTTTCGCGAGTTGGGCTCTGCATGCCACCACATTGGATTTGAAATGAAACCTCTACAACAGAATTCAAGTGCAGATTGTAACGTTTAATTTGAAGGTTTGAACAAAAATATCTGATAGAAATTGTAGGAATTGTACACATTTCTTTACAAACACTCCACATTTTAGGAGGTCAAAAGTAATTGGACAAATAAACCAAACCCAAAAAAAATATTTTTATTTTCAATATTTTGTTGCGAATCCTTTGGAGGCAATCACTGCCTTAAGTCTGGAACCCATGGACATCACCAAACGCTGGGTTTCCTCCTTCTTAATGCTTTGCCAGGCCTTTACAGCCGCAGCCTTCAGGTTTTGCTTGTTTGTGGGTCTTTCCGTCTTAAGTCTGGATTTGAGCAAGTGAAATGCATGCTCAATTGGGTTAAGATCTGGTGATTGACTTGGCCATTGCAGAATGTTCCACTTTTTTGCACTCATGAACTCCTGGGTAGCTTTGGCTGTATGCTTGGGGTCATTGTCCATCTGTACTATGAAGCGCCGTCCGATCAACTTTGCGGCATTTGGCTGAATCTGGGCTGAAAGTACCGTATTTTTCGGACTATAAGACGCACCGGACTATAAGACGCACCCTGGTTTTAGAGGAGGAAAATAGGAAAATAAAATTTTAAGCAAAAAATGTGGTCATGACACACTGTTATGGGGCGAGGATCTGCTGCTGACACTTTTATGGGGGTAATGTCCCCAAATTCTCTACTAAGGTGCCGCATCCTGGTAATGATCCTCCCTGCCTGGTATAAACAGTATATGTCCCTCATCCTGCTATATACCGTAATCCTGCCATATGGCCGCATCCTGCTATATACTGGCATGTGGCCGCATCCTGCTATATAACCCATCATGGCATATGGCCCCATCTGGTTCATAATATGCCCCCATCTGGCTCATAATATGCCCCCATCTGGCTCATAATATGCCCCCATCCGGCTCATAATATGCCCCCATCCGGCTCATAATATGCCCCCATCCGGCTCATAATATGCCCCCATCTGGCTCATAATATGCCCCCTATCTGGCTCATAATATGCCCCCATCCGGCTCATAATATGCCCCCATCCGGCTCATAATATGCCCCCATCCGGCTCATAATATGCCCCCATCCGGCTCATAATATGCCCCCATCCGGCTCATAATATGCCCCCATCCGGCTCATAATATGCCCCCATCCGGCTCATAATATGCCCCCATCCGGCTCATAATATGCCCCCATCCGGCTCATAATATGCCCCCATCTGGCTCATAATATGCCCCCATCCGGCTCATAATATGCCCCCATCCTGGTGTATGGCCGCATCCTGTGGCACATAAAAAAAAATAAACGTTCATACTCACCTCACTTTACCTCACTCCCTGCAGCATCGCTCGTCCTCCCGTCTGTGTCAGCGGCAGCGCTGATTGGAGCCGTCCCCATTACCCTGCTGCATCGCGATCATCTCCTGTGTCTGTGCCAGTGTCCCGGAGGCTGCGTGTGGACACGTGCGCACAGCGTTGACGTCATCGCTGTGCGCGCCGCTAGCTCCACTCAGCCGCCGGCACAAACACAGGAGATGATCGCCATCCAGCAGGGCAATGGGGACGGCTCCAATCAGCGGCGCTGCCGCTGACCCAGACGGGAGGACGAGCGATGCTGCAGGGGAACGGTGAGTACTGTACACTGATTCACTGCTCCCCGCGCTGATGATGATGATGCACGGGGTGCAGTGAATACAGCCGCACATGATCACTCCAGGCCGTAGTTGCCAGGGGTGATCATGCGAGCCGGCTGTTTATCCCCCGCCCATCATCCCGCCCACCTGTCAGCGCCAGCTTCAGCGCTGAGGGATGATGGGCGGGGGATGGGCGTGCATATTAAATGAGCGGGTCCACGTGGTCACGGCAGTCTGCTACAGCCTGCTCGTGCCCCCGATGACCCGCTCCACCGCAGCACCCACATTCCCCGCAGCCACATTCAGACCATAAGACGCACCCCCCACTTTCCCCCAACATTTGGGGGGAAAAAAGTGCGTCTTATGGTCCGAAAAATACGGTATATCCCGGTACACTTCAGAATTCATCCGGCTACTCTTGTCTGCTGTTATGTCATCAATAAACACAAGTGACCCAGTGCCATTGAAAGCCATGCATGCCCATGCCATCACGTTGCCTCCACCATGTTTTACAGAGGATGTGATGTGCCTTGGATCATGTGCCGTTCCCTTTCTTCTCTAAACTTTTTTCTTCCCATCATTCTGGTACAGGTTGATCTTTGTCTCATCTGTCCATAGAATACTTTTCCAGAACTGAGCTGGCTTCATGAGGTGTTTTTCAGCAAATTTAACTCTGGCCTGTCTATTTTTGGAATTGATGAATGGTTTCCATCTAGATGTGAACCCTTTGTATTTACTTTCATGGAGTCTTCTCTTTACTGTTGACTGAGAGACAGATACACCTACTTCACTGAGAGTGTTCTGGACTTCAGTTGATGTTGTGAACGGGTTCTTCTTCACCAAAGAAAGTATGCGGCGATCATCCACCACTGTTGTCATCCGTGGACGCCCAGGCCTTTTTGAGTTCCCAAGCTCATCAGTCAATTCCTTTTTTCTCAATGTACCCGACTGTTGATTTTGCTACTCCAAGCATGTCTGCTATCTCTCTGATCGATTTTTTTCAGCCTCAGGATGTTCTGCTTCACCTCAATTGAGAGTTCCTTAGACCGCATGTTGTCTAGTCACAGCAACAGTTTCCAAATGCAAAACCACACACCTGTATCAACCCCAGACCTTTTAACTACTTCATTGATTACAGGTTAACGAGGGAGACGCCTTCAGAGTTAATTGCAGCCCTTAGAGTCCCTTGTTCAATTACTTTTGGTCCCTTGAAAAAGAGGAGGCTATGCATTACAGAGCTATGATTCCTAAACCCTTTCTCTGATTTGGATGTGAAAACTCTCATATTGCAGCTGGGAGTGTGCACTTTCAGCCCATATTATATATAGAATTGTATTTCTGAACATGTTTTTGTAAATAGCTAAAATAACAAAACTTGTGTCACTGTCCAAATATTTCTGGACCTAACTGTATACACACACACACATATATATATATATATATATATATATATATATATATATATATATATATATATATATATATATATATATATATATATATATATATATATATATATATATATATATATATATATATACACACACCACATGTTTGGACACATATCTATATATATAATTGCCTTATACTGTCTGTCTGTCTGTCTTGCTCCAAAATTGTGTCACGGTAACTGTCATTACAGTGACGACCGTCTGATTGGCCGCTGGGCTCGGCCTGGCCCCCCCCACACGGATTGGTTGCCGCTGGGCTCGGCCTGGCCCTGCACCCCCACGGATTGGTTGCTCGCCTCGGCCTGGCCCCGCCCTCCGCATGGATTGATCGCTCGCCCCGGCCCTCCGCACGCATCGCCAGACATAACCTTGCGATGCTGGGATCGTGACGGAGCCGGTTAACGCTGGTAACCATTATACTCATCGGGTAACTAAGGTCCCTTGGTTACCCGATGTGTATCATAGTTACCAGTGTACACCGGCTCCCGGTACACATGTGCAGGGAGCCGGCATTATACTCCTCTCCTCCCAGGACTACTCCTCCTATTATAGTCCTCCTATTATACTCCTCTCTGAGTATAATAGGAGAACTATTATAGCATGGGGGATAAAGCACGATGGGGAGTGCGCAGCATGGGGGATGGAGCACGATGGGGAGTGCGCAGCATGGGGGATGGAGCACGATGGGGGGTGCGCAGCATGGGGGATGGAGCACGATGGGGGATGGAGCACGATGGGGGTGCGCAGCATGGGGGATGGAGCTCGATGGGGAGTGCGCAGCATGGAGGATGGAGCACGATGGGGAGTGCGCAGCATGGGGGATGGGGCACGATGGGGAGTGCGCAGCATGGGGGATGGAGCACGATGGGGGGGTGCGCAGCATCGAGGATGGAGCACGATGGGGGGTGCGCAGCATGGGGGATGGAGCACGATGGGGGTGCACACCTCCCCCCAAAACACACACACACCGCCACACGCGCACCGCACAACACACCACACACACACTGGGAACCACAAACACCGCCCTATACAGACACCCACAAACACAGACAACGCCGCACACACACAACACCCAACACACAAACACCGCAGCATACACAAATATAAGCACATACCGCGCAACACACACACATTGCACAAAACATACCTCCCCCCAAAACACACACACGCACCCCACACCCACACAAACTGCGCAACACACACACAACGCTACAGACACACAGCGCTCTACAAACAACGCAACACACAAACACCGCTCTCACCCCCCGCCACACCCAGACAACACCCAGAACATGTACAGCGCCCTACACAAACACTTGGTAACTACAGACAACAACATCTATATATATATATATATAAACAAAAATCATACATTACACAATACGTAAATTCTAGAATACCCGATGCGTAGAATCGGGCCACCTTCTAGTATGTGTATATATAATATATATATATATATATATATATATATATATATATATATATATATATATATATATATATATATATATATATATATATATATATATATATATATATATATATGTGTATATATATAGATATAGATATAGAGATATAGATATAGATATATAGATATAGATATATACATACATATACATACATATACATATATATATATATATATATATATATATATATATACATACTAGAAGGTGGCCCGATTCTACGCATCGGGTATTCTAGAATTTACGTATTGTGTAATGTATGATTTTTGTTATATATATATATATATATATATATATATATTACGCATACATACTGTACAAACATGCATATACACACACTTAGGATTATTACAATATATGACCACGTTGCAGATTTGGTGCAGAAATTTCTGCACCAAATCTGCGTCTCTAGACAGGAAAAACATAACAAAAAAAAAGCACACGTTTCCCACATTTTTGATGCGTTTTTTAATGCGTTTTCGGCATTTTTTTTTTTTCAATGGGGAAAATGCAGCAAGAATTGAAATTGACATGCTGCAGATTTTCTGCACAAATCTGCAAGAAGAAAATGTCATTACACGTCAGGATTCTCATTGACTGGTATTAGGATTTACTTGCAGTTTTGTCACAAATCTGCAAGCAAAAACGCACTGTGTGCACAGCCTTAGGCCCCCTTCACATGTCTGTGAAAATAACGCACGTTTTTCACGGACGTGTCAAAGGTGCGTTTGCCCTCCGTGTGCCGTGTATATGGCACACGTGTGTTATCTGTGATAATATACGGAGAACAAGACCTTTCTATTCACCTGTCCCTGGCATCGCTGTCCGTGGTGCTGATCTTTGGTCTCCGGTCCTGCCGACTCCCTGCTGCTTCTGGCCGCAGTGAAGTGAATATTCAATGAGCATAATGAGCGGGGGTCAGAAGCAAGTGACAGCAGCGGCAGAGACAGGGGGGCTGGAGAAGGTGAGTACAGATATTCTTTTTATTTCACAGGCACGTGTGTTTTCTCCGGTGCATGTCACACAAATCACATCTGTGCTGTCCGTGTGACACCCGTGATGCTGGAGAAAAACGGACATGTCTATGTGAGGGGCACACGCATGCTCTACACGGTCCATGGCAAAACACGCACGTGAGTGCAGACCCATTGATTTTAATGGGTCTACGTGTGCCCGTGTCTCCGGCACGTGAGGAAACGGACCAAACACGTACCGGAGACATGTGAGTGAGGCCTAAAAGTGTGGGTTTTTTTTTTTTTTTTTTTTTTTTTTATTAGGTGGTAAATGTCTCCTTGTTGCGACTCCCACCAGCCCTGTTGTTGGGTTCAGATTGAATGGATAGGCAGTCACATATGACCACTGCTGCTCCATGTTAAATAGCCGGGTGTTGGCCCCCATTGATCTGACACTTTTTGCCCCTCCTGTAAAGCTGTGATAATTGTCATTTTTTTGGATAACTCCATGCCTGTTCACACAGTGCAGATTGTTTTTCTGTGCAGATTTGTCACAAAACCTGAAGGGTTTCCTGATCCCCGCAAAGTGATTGAGATTCTTGAAACCTCATGCACATGTTACTTATTTTGTCCTTGCAGATTTGGTCCAGATTTAATTCTGCGGCATGTCAATTCTTCCAGGGCTTGATGCCTCTTTCACATGTACTAGTGTATGGGGAAAAATCCGCACCAAATACGCATGTAAGAAATGTATTTTTTCTTGCCCAGACATGGTGCAGAAATTTCTGCACCACATGCATTACGTGTGCACGTAGGGTGATGGAGCTAAACGGAAAGGAGCAGCGATGGGAGGGCGCAGACGGTGCCATAGACTGAAAGCAGCAGTTAAAGGGAACCTGTCAGCAGATTTGGGGCCTATAAGCTGCGGCCACCACCAGTGGGCTCTTATATCCAGCATTCTAACATGCTGTATATTAGAACCCAGGCCGCTGTGTATAACATAAAAAACACTTTATAATACTCAACTAAACGGTCGCTGCGGTGTAGTTGGGCCATATGGGTGTCTCCGTTCTCCAGGTCCGGCGCCTCCTCTTTCGGCCATCTTTGTCCTCCTTCTGAAGCCTGGGTGCATGATGCGTCCTACGTCATACACACTCACCGGTCCCACTCAGGCGCGCACTACAATACTTTGATCTGCGTTGCTCAGGGCAGATCAAAGTGTGCCTGCTCAGGACCTCAATGCTGGCCTGTGTGGATGACGTAGAACGCGTCATGCTCCCAGGCTTCAGAAGGAGGACGATGATGGCCAAAAGAGGAGCCGCCGGCATCGGAGAACGGAGACACCCATCTGACCCAAATCCTCCACAGCAACCGTTTAGGTGAGTATTATGAAGTGTTTTTTATGTTGTACACAGCGGCCTGGGCTCTTATATACAGCATGTTAGAATGCAGTATATAAGAGCCCACTGGTGGTGGCCGCAGCTTATAGGCCCCAAATCTGGTGACAGGTTCCCTTTAACCTTTTCCTATCCTGTAAAATTTCCTGTTCTGCCCATTGAAATCCTATTATAATTGGGAAAAACTTCAAAACAGAATTTTGCAACATGAATAAGTTTTGTAAAATAAATCAACAGGAAATCAATTTATTCATATGTGAATGATGAACAAGGCAGTGGCCCGACAAAGGAGCGTAACGGAATTTTTGAAATGTCCCCCGTCCCCCTCCCACCCCCCCCTTTCCCGGGAGAGGGGGGGCTCAGGATAGCAAAAGGTTGGGGACGACTCTGTTCATTCCTAAGGGTACTTTCACACTTGCGTCACTATAGAGAATAGCGCAGTCCGTTAACGCACTGCGCTATTCTCCATAGACTTGTATGGACGACGCACTATAGCACCAGGCTCAGCATTGCATCCGCTGGACGATGCAGCGTCGTTATTTTGACGCTGCGTCGGACAGAAGGAACACAGCATGTAACTTTTTTTTTTTTTTTGAGCAGCGCAATCCATGGGATTTCACTGCGCATGCTTTTTTTTTTTTATCACATAAACTTTATTTTGTCTCTTGGTGGCCGAACGTTCAGCTGAGCAGCCGGCATGTGAGAGCAATCAGCTGAGCGCCCGGCCGCCGGCATGTGAGAGCAATCAGCTGAGCGCCCGGCCGCCGGTATGTGAGAGCAATCAGCTGAGCGCCCGGCCGCCGGCATGTGAGAGCGATCAGCTGAGCGCCCGGCCGCCGGCATGTGATAGCGATCAGCCGAGCGCCCGGCCGCCGGCATGTGAGAGCGATCAGCCGAGCGCCCGGCCGCTGGCATGTGAGAGCGATCAGCCGAGCGCCCGGCCGCCGGCATGTGAGAGCGATCAGCTGAGCGCCCGGCCGCCGGCATGTGAGAGCGATCAGCTGAGCGGCCGGCCGCCGGGTGATCTGCTGATCGTTCACAATAGTCTGCTGCCGGTAAAACTGTAAAGAATAAAAAAAAAAAAGCTCTCCGTTGTTTTGTACGATCCGTTGCATCCATTGTGCCATTATATGCAACGCATCCGTTGCATCCGTCACACAACGCAATGCAACGGAAGCCGTCCAATGCAAGTGTGAAACTAGCTTAACTGAAGTGGAAGAATCGGGACCACATGTTTCCAATAATCCTAAAGGAATAATGACGTTTGTGGGAAGTGCAAAGATTAAATTAAAGAAGTGGAGACAAATACACGTGTGGTCAATATAAAGGACTGGCACATGACTTATTCCTTCCAAAGACAACACTATGGACCAGGGGGCACTCACTGCGAGTGGAAGAAAAGCGATTCCGGCAGCTAAATAGGAAAGGGTTCTTTACAGTTAGAGCAGTCAGACTGTGGAATGCCGACCACAAGAGGTAGTAATGGCAGATACTATAACAGCTTTTAAAAAAGGCCTGGATGATTTCCTCAGTACACACAACATTGTTGGTTATAAATGACTTGGGGACAAAATGTAGAATTGGGGAAGGAAGGGTGAACTAGATGGACCGAGGGCTTTTTTCAACCTAAGTAACTATGTAATTATGCAGATGTTTTCCTTGGTGAAATGTGACCCCTGGACCCCTTGGACATCACTATCCGGGATGTGGCAGTGCCCGCTGCTGTCATTCTTGCAGTCGGCAGTGCCCCGCCATGCTTTAGCATTACACGGGAGAAGGTGCGGTTTTGCCGTCATCCTCGGTCCTAATTGCTTTATTAGTAAACAGTCCTGTCTGGCGAATGGCGCACGTTAATCCGGCTCATCATCTTCTGGTGCCGTTTTATTCTTTACCTCTCAACAGTTGTCATGTTCACGCTCAAAATTCTTATACTGCGCGAAAGGGAAGAAAAAAAAAAAAACCTTCAAAATTAATGTTAGCAAAAGGCTCAGCAGCTGAGCGGAGCAGTGCAAATTGCTTTTTGACTGGGTTCCTAGTTGTACTGCTGGTTTAATTGATATTTAAAGAGAAGATATTTACTCAAGTGCTGAAAGGGTAAAAACTGGCTCAGGGAAGGTGTGGTAACAGGGTGAAGTACTGAAAGCACCATCTACTACCGCTAATGTGTATCCCTTAATGATAGCACTCCTTTGTCACACTTATTCATGTTCATGCGTTCTCAATGATACCATGGTGAACGTTCCTAATGGCGCCTTTTTCACACCGTTCAATTTCCTCTTTCCAGCCCTAATTTATACCCTGTGTTAGTTTTAATGCCTCATGTTTCGTATCGCAACACGTTTTTTTTTTGTTTTTTGCTTTTTTGGGAGCCTGAGCCGCCTCCGTCTTTGTCGTTCCAGGCCCGAGATGGTGGTCGGCTGGTACCACAGTCACCCCGGTTTTGGTTGCTGGCTCTCCGGAGTGGATATCAACACCCAGCAAAGCTTCGAAGCCTTATCCGAACGAGCCGTAGCCGTGGTGGTCGATCCCATCCAGAGTGTAAAAGGAAAGGTAAAGTACAAGCTGTTTTATTTATCGGATCGCTCATGTAAATGTGTGTATTTTTTTTTATAATTTTTTTTTTTTTTTCTTTTCACGCTTCGACTCTTAATTAATACATCGCCTTGCTCCCAAGAGCCTTGTTTGGTGGTTCGTGGAGTATCAATGAGCCCTTTTGGTTAATGATGACATGTAGAGTTTTATCGGGTTCTTTCCCAAACAGAGATTATCCCCAAAACCTCCCAGGCTTCCATTAAAGATCTTGACATTTCCCCCCAACACCATGTCCCCCAGCGTTTCCCCCCAACACCATGTCCCCCGCACCTCACCTACTTTATTTTTTTACGTCCGAACGAGAAATATCAATGCCTTTGAAAAGAAATTAACTTGCGAAGCGTATGGGGCTGTAATTGTCCTTTGTTTAAGTCTCTTTTGTTCTTGTTTAGTTTCCTTTTTTTTTCTTCTTTTTTTTTTGTATTTCGCTTCAGCCCCATATGCCATTTTCCTATTTCCTGCCTCGTGACAGCAGGGTGCAGGTCTATTATCACCTTCACAGAGCTGTCTGCAAATGTGAGAGGCAATTCGATTTTGCTCAGCCACAGGGAGAGTGGATTAGATATGAAAAAAAAAATAAAAAAAAAATCCTCCGAAGCTCCAGAAATTGGCTGGAATGGTTTACTGCTTTAAGACGCTGCTGAGGTGTCTTGTTGGAACATGTCACTTCCATTGTAATGTAAAATAATAGATATGATAAAGTGATCGCAATGCATTATTAGAGAAGTTTGCCTTCCCCTTAAAATAGCCCGTCATTATGTCGCTCGCTAAACATCGCGCTCGGCAGCCCGAGCACCAACACTTTTTTTTTTTTTTTTTTTTTTTAATGTTTTTTTGGGATGAAAGGTATACGATACGTAGACGCCATATTCCACCGGGGGAACAAAAAACATTTATATCACAAGTTGACTTAAGTTTTAATTGCTGTGAATGTAGTGTATTACCCAAGAAATAATTGCTTTTGGGTGGGGTGGAGGGGGGGGGGGCAAACTGAATACCGTGCATGGCTGGGCCCTAATTAACTAATAAACTAATTGGTTCAGCAAGGTTTAATTAGCAAACATATTGGAACGCTGTCTGGGGTAATTTGGGACTGCTAATATTTAAGAACTATATGGCAGCCCATAGAAAATTATCCAGTCCCCCATCACAGAAGAGACACCGCCTAGGCCTATTCTATCAGTTATATGTTACACAAAGCTAGCGGGTGTTTACCTTTTTTTTTAATTTTTTTTATTTATTTATTTTTTCACACCTAAAAGCAACTTAATGACTTGCCGGTGCGGGAAAACATTGATGGGATCTTCAGACTTGGGGCAACGGATGGGTATGGACGCATGGTAAATTTATACACTTGATGGATATTCCAAAAAGTCACATAATGTACTCGTAGTGTAAGCCCAGGCCCGGACGTAAAGGGCACAATATACCCGTGGAGGCCAAATAATGGGGTGATCACTTGTTAGGAAGCGTCAGTTCTCCATTTACAGATTCCGAAAGGACGGAGCATAATGTTGGGATAAATATGGGTCAGAGGGGTGTGGGGTGGATGGATATGAGGGGATGTTACAGAGATGAATGAATGTGGGGGTATATTACAGGGATAGATGAATGGTTGCGAGGAGGGTGGATGGTTGCGAGGCGGGTGGATGGGTGATGGATGGCTGCGACGCGGGTGGGTGATGGATGGATGCGATGCTGGTGGGTGATGGATGGATGCGACGCGGGTGGGTGATGGATGGATGGATGGATGGATGCGACGCGGGTGGGTGATGGATGGATGGATGCGACGCGGGTGGGTGGATGGATGGATGGATGCGACGCGGGTGGGTGGATGGATGGATGGATGCGACGCGGGTGGATGGATGGATGGATGCATGCGATGCGGGTGGGTGAATGGATGGATACGACACGGGTGGGTGGGTGGGTGGATGGATGGATGGATATGACACATGGATGGATATGACGGTGGGTGGATGGATGTGACACGGGTGGGTGGGTGTATGGATGGATGGTTGCGACAGAGATGGCTGGATGGATGCAACATGGGTGAATGGATGCATGCGACTTGGGTGAATGGATGAATGCAACTTGGATGGATGCATGCAACTTAGATGGATGGATGCAACTTGGGTGAATGGATGGATGCAACTTGGGTGAATGGATGGATGCAACTTGGGTGAATGGATGCATGCAACTTGGGTGGATTGATGCATGCGACTTGGGTGGATTGATGCATGCGACTTGGGTGAATGGATGCATGTGACTTGGATGGATGGATGCAACTTGGCTGGATGGATGGATGCAACTTGGCTGGATGAATGCATGTGACTTGGATGGATGCATGCAACTTGGGTGGATTGATGCATGCAACTTGGGTGGATTGATGCATGCGACTTGGGTGGATTGATGCATGCGACTTGGGTGGATTGATGCATGCGACTTGGGTGGATTGATGCATGCGACTTGGGTGAATGGATGGATGCGACTTGGGTGAATGGATGCTTGTGACTTGGATGGATGCATGCAACTTGGGTGGATTGATGCATGCGACTTGGGTGGATTGATGCATGCGACTTGGGTGGATTGATGCATGCGACTTGGGTGAATGGATGGATGCGACTTGGGTGAATGGATGGATGCGACTTGGGTGAATGGATGCATGTGACTTGGATGGATGCAACTTGGCTGGATGGATGCATGTGACTTGGATGGATGGATGCAACTTGGGTGGATGGATGCATGTGACTTGGATGGATGGATGCAACTTGGGTGGATGGATGCATGTGACTTGGGTGGATGGATGGATGCGACTTGGATAGATGGATGCAACTTGGGTGGATGGATGCATGTGACTTGGGTGGATGGATGCGACTTGGATAGATGGATAGATATGAGATGGATGAAAGGATCAATATAGATAAGACAGAGAAGGAGGTATACGGTGAGTATGTTTGTGTGTATGTGTATATGTATGTGTATATATAATATATATAATTACTGTTATACATGGATATGATGTGATTTATTAGGGTTGGTGATGAGATGGATTGTATATGGATGGGCGGATAATATATCTGGATGGTGGATAGACATACTGTGCAGCCATTAACATCCTGCCCTTGTAGAGAGGAGCCAGTGACCGGGGTCTCTGATATCTGGGGGAGTCATTGGTGATCTGTTGGGCAGTTTGGGGCGCAGCTCGTTGATGCTGCAATACAAGCTGCTGGTGAATAATGAAGTACAGAATATACAGATAATTGGGTAGCTCGCACTTCTGTACTAATGAATTGTGCAGTTATCCTTAGATTGATATATTTTTATATATACTTTTCTGGAACTGAAATAGTTGTTTTAGAAGTTCACATAAATGTGTTATGTAAATTAATTTTGCTGCTTTTTTTGCGCCCCATGTTCCAGCTTTTTCCCTGCAGCCTTGCAGGGGTTAACCCTGCCTGCCACTTATAGGTATTTCCAAGTTGTGTAGTAAATAGAGCTGTAGCGATGAATCCTCCAAGGAAACGGTGAGAAAATGCACATACTCCAAGGAATCTGTTTTCTGCAGCCAAAATTGACTGGGTATAAATAATTTGAAGGCGTCTTATCTTCGAGCACACAATCACATCATTTCAGTGATATTCCTTTGGCATGAGCCCGTTTCAGTTGTTTGTGCTTTTCAGCGAAAATGGCATAAAAAGTCTGATTTCTCTGAATTTTTTATGCCGAGGGTCTTACAGCCGACGGGAGCTGATGTTTATCACTCGTGGCCGCCTGACAGAGCACGGCAGCAGAAGTAACGCACCCAGAGCTGCGCTCGCAGGGTCACATGTCCACCATGAATGTTTAAAGATCCTGCAAGTTTGGCAAGGAGCTGATAGCTGATCTGTTGCAGGTGATAAAAGATGTTTAGATGGGACATTAGTTGGTGTTTTTCTTCTTATTCCACACCTGGCAGATCAACAATGCGCGTGAGATCGCAGAATACATTACAATAACATGGTCGACTTAAAATCACATCGGTGCGCGCAGGTTCCCGAAAGTGGAGAGTCAAACGCAGCTTTGATATTCCTGTGAAAAGCAAGCGGCAGGCATCCTTCTGGTGAATGTAATATCCTGCACTACTTATGTAGTATATGGAAGAGCGCGATGCGATCAGAGCCGGCTGCGAGCGTCCTCCACTGTAATATATTTACCATATATGAACCATTTTTGGCCATGTTTTGTCATCCTACAGGCACACCTTTCTGTGGCAGCGTATGCCCACCTAATATATATATATATATATATATATAATATCACACACACACTACAGACTAAAAGTTTGGACACACCTTCTCATTCAAAGAGTTTTCCTTATTTTCATGATTCTGAAAATTGTAGATTCACATTGAAGGCATCAAAACTATGAATTACCACACGTGGAATGAAATACTTAACAAAAAAGTGTGAAACAACTGAATATATGTCATATTCTAGGTTCTTAAAAGTAGCCACCTTTTGCTTTGATTACTGCTTTGCACACTCTTGGCATTCTCTTGATGAGCTTCAAGAGGTAGTCACCGGAAATGGTCTTCACTTCACAGGTGTGCCCTGTCAGGTTTAATAAGTGGGATTTCTTGCCTTTATAAATAGGGTTGGGACCATCAGTTGTGTTGTGCAGAAGTCTGGTGGATACACAGCTAATAGTCCTACTGAATAGACTGTTAGAATTTGTATTATGGCAAGAAAAAAGCAGCTAAGTAAGGAAAAATGAGTGGCCATCTTTTACTTTAAGAAATTAAGGTCAGTCAGTCCGAAAAATTTGGAAAACTTTGAAAGTGTCCACAAGTGCAGTGGCAAAAACCATCAAACGCTACAAAGAAACTGGCTCACATGAGGACCGCTTCAGGAAAGGAAGACCAAGAGTCGCCTCTGCTGCGGAGGATAAGTTTATCCAAGTCTTCAGCCTCAGAAATCGCAGGTTAACAGCAGCTCAGATTAGAGACCAGGTCAATGCCACAGAGTTCTAGCAGCAGACACATCTCTAGAACAACTGTGAAGAGGAGACTTTGTGCAGCAGGCCTTCATGGTAAAATAGCTGCTAGGAACCACTGCTAAGGACAGGCAACAAGCAGAAGAGACTTGTTTTGGCTAAAGAACACCAGGAATGGACATTAGACCAGTGCAAGTCTGTTCTTTGGTCTCATGAGTCCAAATTTGAGATCTTTGGATCCAACCACCGTGTCTTTGTAGAAAAGGTGAACGGATGGACTCTACATGCCTGGTTCCCACCGTGAACCATGCTATGCACCCCAATTTGGGATGTATTCCATCTGTCTAGATTTTGGCGGTTGGTGACTGTACACATTCAGTCATCAGGCCTTGTCCACAGGCTTTTTACTTCATGCAGCATTTGCTTGGACCTGTCCCGCCCACAGCCATGACTCAGTCATGGGTACGGGATTGAAATAGACCAGGTGAGTGCTGCTAAGAGCAGTTCTACTATTCATATGTGAGGCCGAATGGCACATTTTATAAAAATATTTTAGTGTAGGACTACCTCAAATGAGATTTGCCTTGGCGTGGCGAGGTAGCTCAAGAAATTGCAATTTTTTGCCAAAAATCTCAAAATTTTATAATAAGTACAGTTTGGAATTTTTAGTGCTGGAGTGCACATTTTGGTGCTGGCTTTTTGTTTTTTCTTCTTTGGCTGTATGCAAATTTCTAATCTTCAGTTACACGGCGTCGGAGTTTGCGCCTGCGCATAGCGCTGATCTCCGGCGCCATGTTTTTGAAGCTCGCTTACAGTGTTTGGTGTCTGAGAGGGCGGCGCATGCACCCTCGCTTCTTCAGATCTCGTTGTGACAGTGGGAGCGCGCGCGGTGTCACAACAGGACTGGAGAACAGCTGATCTTACCGATTAGCTGCAGCAGGCGATATCGTTACAGAGAGGAGGCGCCGGACCGGAGAGCAGCGACACCCATCAGACCCGTCTTTCCCCTAGGTGAGTCTAATAAGTGTGTTTTACGTTCTACACAGCGGCCTAGGCTCTTATATACAGTATTCTAGAATGCTTTATACTGTATAAGAGCTCAGTGGTGGTGGCCACAGCCTATAGGGGCCAAATCTGGTGATAGTTTCCCTTTAATGCAGATAAAATTGATATCTTCATGAATTTGTGTTCTCTTTCTTCAGCAATTGACTTTTGAACTTAAGAGCTAATGAGGTGCAAGTGCAGCGGGTCGTTTCTTGCCAGTCCGAATGTTCACCGGTTCCTCCATCCGCCTTCAATCTTTACTGACGGGTCATTAGTGACTTTTTCAGTCATTTGCCTGCTCTGGTCAAAATCCCACGCAGGCGCCGTCATTGCTGCAGGCATCGCATGCGCAGATCAATTTCTCTGCCCTGTGGGTGTTGAGGCAGTCACTGCGCATGCGCCTCCCTGGCAAAGACAGCGCCTGCCAAAATTTCATCCCAAGAGGCCCGTATACTTTTCAGTCTACTAATTTTTATTTATATTTTTTGTTTTTTTTAATGCCCTACCTCCTTCACTTGTAATTGACACCGCTGACTTGCCTGGAGCAAGCATTGTCTGCAGAGAAACTCAGGCAAGCCAGTGAAGGAGGCATAAATCCCGTAGGTGTAAAAGTTCACCAAGCCTCTTGGTCACACCAAAGGTGCACCGAGATCCCTAATTGGCATGTTTGATTACACTTTAGTCTTCTAATGGCTACCTGCATTCATCGTTGAGAGCATGTCCTCACTTTAGAGGGGATTTTGAGATTTGCTCCATTCTGCAAAAACTGAAGTTTAATAAAAAATGCCATAGTGCACCTTTGGTGCGGCCAAGAAGCTCAGGGCACAGTTGGACCTACTGGTTTTGTGCCTCCCTCACTGGCAAATGACAGCGCTGAGTTTCTCTGCAGACTGTGCTTACTCCAGGTAAGTCAGCGCAGTCAGTCATGTGTGAGGGAGGCAGGGTGTAAAAATCAGTGGGTGGAATAGTGCACTCGACCTCTTGGCCACACCAAGGGTGCACCGAGCTCCTTAATTGGCATAATTTCTTAAACGACAGTATCTGCAGAATGGAGGTAACGATTAGACGACTGAAGGTGCGATTCTTGTAGGGGCTTTATTCCTTGTGTGCTTAATTTATACCATCGCCTTCAGTTCCCTTTTAAGGGGATTCTGAGTTTAATAAAATGGAGCTCTGACCGCAATAACGATATTGATAGAAATCATTAACGATTTTTCACTGTAAAATCTTTTAGTACAAGTTAATAAATTTAGAAATTGAGAAGGCAGACATGCCGTAAAGCCTTAGTGGCTGGGGGTGCCCTTACATTATTAATAGCTGACCCTTGAATGTTCGCTAAGGGTCATTTCACACATTCGGCTTTTCGCCGCATTCGGCACATTCCAGTACAGTGTATACTGAACAATGGCAGCGCAACAAGCTCCGGTCTCATGTTGTCATGTGACCCGGAAGTTGTTGCGCTGCCATTGTACTGTATACACTGCAATGGAGTGCGCCTAATGCGGCGAAAAGCCGAATGTGTGAAATGGCCCTAAGCTGAAGGCTTTTTCCCTTCTGACTCCCCCATACACATATCCACCATGTTTAGCTAAGCACACATATATTAATAATGGGCACAGAGAAATAAGATGCTACCCCTTGCTTTTTTTTTTTTAAAATGAATGATCATGCATGTTGAAGTCCAATATGCCTATTCCATTTTTTTCTCCAATGTCTGGGTGAGCAATCGGCACATCCCAGAATAAAGATTTACAAAAATCAGCTGGTTCAAGTAACTTGGCTCTAATGTGCATGGCCAACCTGCTAGACCCGCAGAATCCTCTAAGCGCTCCATCATTTATCAGGTTGGGTTTAGTTTGATTGTGGACCCAACCCTCCAGGGCAATCTTTTCAGAAAGTCTATCGGAAGCTACCACCATTACTGAAACTCAAGCAGAGATGGGCGAACCCATGGAACTTGGATTCGGCCGGTGCAGCTGAGCCATCCCTCCGTGGGTGTGGACTTGGCCCGATCCCCAATGGAAGTCATTGATTTTCAGTTCAGATCTCCGTCCACATGCAACCAGCCAAAAACAGATCACTGCCGTGGGCAAGTGGGCAGGGTTTTTCCATTTTTGTGCACACTACATCCGATCACACTGTTGTCACACCCAGTGCGAGCTGTTCATACACTGCAAGCGGCCCGCAATGAGCTGAGCACCGAGCGTACCCGAGCACAGCGATGCTCACGTGACTGGTTTACATACATAAAGCACCCAAACTGTTTTTTTTTTTTTTGTTTTTTTTTTAAAGGGAACCCGTCACCATTTTTTCGGCCTATAAGCTGCGGCCACCACCA
The DNA here is from genome assembly GCF_048569485.1 of Anomaloglossus baeobatrachus. Classification (NCBI taxonomy): domain Eukaryota; kingdom Metazoa; phylum Chordata; class Amphibia; order Anura; family Aromobatidae; genus Anomaloglossus; species Anomaloglossus baeobatrachus. The sequence goes on from NC_134359.1 coordinate 44,906,156, forward strand.
CTGGGCTTTTATATACAGTATTCTAACATGCTGTATATAAGAGCCCAAGCCGGAGGTATAACATAAAAAACACTTTATAATACTTACCTAACGGTCGCGCTGTGGGCTTTATGGGCATCTCTGGTGCCGACGCCGCTACTTTTGGCCATCTTTGTTCGCCTTCTCTAGCCGCGGTGCATGATGGGTCCAACGTCATCCACACTCGCCGGCATTCAGGTCCTGAGCAGGGCAGATCAAAGTATTATAGTGCGCCTGCGCAGGACCGGTGAGTGTGTCATAAACACAGGCTTCAGAAAGAGGACGAAGATGTCCGAAAGAGGAGGCGCCAGCACTGGACAACGGAGACGCCCTAAACCCCACAGTGCGACCATTAGGTAAGTATTATAAAGGGCTTTTTTTATGTTATACCCCAGGCCTGGGCTCTTATATACAACATGTTAGAATGCTGTATATAAGAGCCCAGTGGTGGTGGCCGCAGCTTATAGGCCGAAAAACTGGTGACAGGTTCCCTTTTAAAGTCTGTATTCGGCCCAAAAACCGAACATGGGCTTGCTTCACTCATCTCTTCTTGTTATACTCGTGCATTAGGTTTAAGTGCAAGGAAAGGTCAGTCCTTCAAGCAAAAAATATTTCCTTCTCTGTGGAACGTTGGCTCACGTAGCCTTTAACCGTATTTCCGCTAAGTCCAGCTCACCGCTGTAAAATGCCACGGTATAGCCCAGCTTCTTATCAACGCAAGGCGTGTTAATTTGTCCCCAAGACTGCAGATGAGATACGTCCTCCAGAAGCCTGGCAGGTGTGCGCTCGGCTCTTCTCACCATGTTTTGTCCTGTTTGCTAGTGTTATTGGGGGGTTTCGCATACCCATACTTTTGGTTTTTCATCGTAGCATTTGTGTTACATGCTTTTAGTCTGGTGAGAAGTGATAAATTACTTGCCATTATTTGCTGCTGCTGTTCTTCTGTAGCCTCTTGACTTGACTCTATTACTACTAAGCTGGTGTTATGTCTCTGGGTGCCAGAGAACTGTTTTGTTGTCCATGATGTGCTTTTTTTTCTTTTAAGCTTCTCAGCTTTATATAAGTGTTTGTTTTTTTTTCTTTAAATATTGCCCGATTGTAGGAGACAACATAAAGATTCTTATAACACTGTTTTACATTGGCCTTGGCCTCTCGTGAAACCTAACACATCCAAACCGGTCTCCTAAATGGGCTACCTTCCTAGACGGGAACTAAAAAGACTTTTTTGAGTTCAAACTCATAGTACAAAGTTACCCAGGCCGTAGATAGGAGATGATGTGAGGGTTTTGTAGAGGAAACATGATCATATTTTTTTCTTTCAAGTGGATAACCGATTTTTTTCAAGAATTGAGACAAAACAATTCATTTTGGTTCCCCATCTACAGTACCGAGGTTGGTGGAACCTTAACCAGATTTGTGAAGTTTGCATAAAGATAGCATTTATGAGCACTTCTTTTATTTTCTTTGCAAGCAGGTTTATTTACTATAGTGGGATCCTCCCAGACAGGGATTTGGGTTGTTCCGTATGCAAGCTGAAGTACCATAGTCTTCAGAACACAATAAGGGGGCGCAAGGTGAAGGAAGCCGAGCAGTAACCAAACCTACTGGGGTAACACTTAGACCAGTGCATGTAAATAGCAGGCAGATCACACATTTGGGCACACAGACCTGCACAAAGTCCCACTAATGTTTGCAAATTGCCGATGTGCCTGGCTCTAAAGTGATCTTTACTAGTGATGAGTGAGCACTAGCATGCTAGGGTGCTTGTAACTATTAGTTGGACGCTCGGATGGGCTTGACCCAAGTACTGAGTATAATGTAAGTCAATTGAGAACTGAAGTATTTTATTGGAGGATCTTCCGAAAAGTGCATGAATATCCCATGGACTTTTGTTATACTCGGAGTCAAGCACGGTTGACTGTTCGTTACAAGTACAGAGAATGGTAGTGCTTGCTCATCACTAGTTACGAATACTGAGCATGGTAGTGCTCGCTCATCGCTAGTTATGAGTACCGAGCAGCCGAGCATGGAAGTGCCCGCTCATCACTTGTAACAAGTACCGAGCACCTGAGCATGGTAGTGCCTGCTCATCATTAGTTACAGGTACCGAGCATGGTAGTGGCCCGCTCATCACTAGTTACGAATACTGAGCACCCGAGCATGGTAGTGCCCGCTCATCACTAATCTTTACCTCTATGATGAACACTCATTTGGCCAACAACTATTCCTCCTAGATCATCCCAATATGAAAAAAGGAAAGACAATTTCAGATACCTCTAGTGATGACTAATTGGGCATGTTAAAATGAAATATGCCCAACCCTACTATCCTGCTTTGGGGGAGAGGTAGAACAACCCCACATGAGATGCTCATTTGGTCCCCTCAAAAACACCAGGTTATCATTCAGTCTATACTGAGTGACCAGGCACACTTGCCCAGAATGAGCATGTGTGTGTCCACTCAGCTACTGCAGAGACACAGGGTGTGTGCCCCTCCGAGAAGCGTGCCCTCCGGACAAAGGAGCATTGTCAATCAGACTACAGCATGATAATTCGGGGAGTGGAATGGTTCCCTTAGCGCTTGGCCATGCCGAAGGGTGCACCAAACACCCAATATGCCGATTGGATAACGATGGTTATCTGATAACTTGGCCTTCATGTATGATTTCTGTATAGGGGCTACGTCACCTATATACGGTACCTATCTGCTTGGTGATGTACTACCTATAAAATTAAGGAATTCTGAAAGATTTTAGGTTGTGATTTAGGCTTTATGAGCACATGTTCTCCTCCGTGCCTCAAAAATAAATACAAAATAGACAGTAATAACAGTTGTTGCACATTTTAATTTATTTTTTCTTTGTGATTCGTGCATATTTTGGAGTGCATTATAGTTTTCAGATATTTTGACACATATTTGCTTTTTCTTTAATAAAAATATTGTATTCTCAATCCGCGGGTTAGTCACCTGCCATTCTCGTATAGCATAAATATGGATTTTAGCGCCTCACTTTTTTTTTTTTTTTTTTTTTTTTTTTATTTTATGTTCCAAGCCATAATGATTTCACCAAGAGAAGGCAGATGTACAAAAAAGATGTAGCTTCTATTTTTCCTATCGACAGCTTCCAAATATTTAGTATTTAATTCCAAGAGTTGCAATTAGTACAGCAAACCATGGTACTCCAAGCACACATCCCACAAGCTAATTATGTTAGCGAGGTCAGAGAAAATACATATTTTCAGAAAAATAAAAGGGCTGCATTAGTGAGCGTGTCTCCCATCTTGGCTGTTAGATCACAGTTTGTTGATCTGGAGTATAATGTGTACAATTCACAAATTTGTCTGATAACAGAAAGAAGGGAGAGAGAAAAAAAAAAAATTGGTGCGCGCGCGATTGTGTTTATTTTACTAACCAGTATATTCACAGCAATCACTTCCAAATATCTCCGCAGTAAAGATGTGTTAATTACAAAACAGACAAGGTCTTCTATTATATTAAATCTACTAACAAGAAGACAGCAGGAATCACACATTTAAATAGCATCATCAACCCTTCTTTTAGTGCGGTGTTTTGATCCGCGAGTTACGCGTAGACCAAAGGTGCTATTAAAGACTGAGCGTATAAAGCAAGGCAGCGTTACGCGAGCAAAATGCACTCAACAAGCAAGCAGACCTTTAGCCGCTATTTTAACAAGACGACGGAATTATAAGCCATCATATACTGCCGATTCACGCGGCGTTAATAACGAGAGGTTTCCCCAAGCTAGGCCGGGCGCTAATGGCTTTGTTAGAAATTGTCTTTTCCAACAATGACCCCAAGAAGTCTCAAGACGCCTTGGTAAATGAACGGGAGGATAGGAATCTGGGAAGGGCTGGAAAGTGGGAAGTTACCTTGTTTCTTGGAAGGGAGGTAGCTCCTCCGCTCCTGGAAGGTTGTACAAACTCACGTTCTAGAAGGTTTTATTTTTCTCTTATATCCACGGAGACTATTTTCTGCTTTGGATTTGTATATTAAGAAAATAGCAACATAAAGAGGAATAAATATCCTCCAAAAATGAAGCAATTACTTACAGCAAAGAAGAATGCAAATCAAAAAGGTTCGTGGAGCCTCTGTTAGGAGTCTCGGCACGGAAAATAGCCAGATATCCCACCGGGAAGGACCTAGCCAAGGAGTGGCTCTTTTTAGAAGACCACCACAACCACCATATTAAGTGACCCAAATCAAAAAGGTCTGTGGAGCCTCTGTTAGGGGTCTCGACATGGAAAAATAGCCAGATATCCCTCCGGGAAGGACCTAGCCAAGGAGTGGCTCTTTTTAGGAGACCACCATAACCAGCATATTAAGTGGCCCTTTTAGTCAACAGCCAACTCTTGACGAGTTTAAGAATATGACTAGGGAAATACCAAGGCCAGGTATCCATCCACAGACAGCTTTTTCGGGGCATTGCCCCTCATCACTCTTGACGAGTTTAAAGATATGACTAAGGTCCTTTCCGGAAGGATATCTGGCTATTTTTCTGTGTCAAGACTCCTAACAGAGGCTCCACGGACCTTTTTGATTTGCTACTAGGCATTGCTCCCACCTGGCCAGAATCCTACTCCACACTGATGAGGGGCAATACCCCGAAACAGTGGTCTGTGGATGGATACCTGGCCTTGTTATTTCCCTTGTCATATCTTTAAACTTGTCAAAGACTTGGATATTGACTAAAAGGGCCACTTAATATGGTGGTCTCCTGAAAAGAGCCACTCCTTGGCTAGGTCCTTCCCGGAGGGATATCTGGCTCTTTTTCCATGTTGAGACCCCTAATAGAGGCTCCACGGACCTCTTTTGATTTGGTCCACTTAATGTGGTGGTCTCCTAAAAAGAGCCACTCCTGGGCTAGGTCCTTCCTGGAGGGATATCTGGGTATTTTCCGTGTCGAGACCCTAAACAGAGGCTCCACGGACCTTTTTGATTTGCATACTTCCCAGGGGGCAATGCACCTAGGATTTCACTGTGTTGAGCGCCTTTGTTGGCTGCCGGCAGTGTTTTCTCTGGCTGGTCTACCCGAGATCAGTGATTGTTTTGTCTTACAGCAAAGAAGGGCAGCAGTTGTAAATTGCCCAGGCCAAAAACTACTACTCTACCAGGATACAGCTAAGCCCCCACTAAGTGGAGGCATCACAGGTGCAGGAAGAGCAAATCACACACACACTTCCAAAACATGGAGGGGGCGATTGCTGGATGATAAAACTGCACACTGGTGGCTTGCATAGAGCGCTGTTCACACATGGATTTGTATAATAAGGGTCAACGTATGGGGGGAAAAAATTCTCATCTATACATTTGGTAACAATTTCTACAAGCCAATTGATCTGCCGGGCGGATTTCAAAATCATTGTACAGGATGAAATTCTTTGCAAATTCCGCAAAAAATCTATTGAGTCTTTGTGAGTTTTTGATGATGCAGAATTTTTGCACTTATTTAATTTTAGTTACTAGCGGGGTTTTTTCATAGTTTTTGTGTTCAGTTTTCTAACTTATGCTTTTTTAATCACATTTTTAATCTCTTTTTGGGGTATCACGCTTTATATAAAGTTGCTTTGCTTTTTATAGTTCCTGGCTTTGATAAAACTTTGATACACATATGTGCGGAATACATGTGTTTTTGATGCGTTTCCGCCGTGGAAACACACTTTGAATGTATGTGCGTTTTTTACCTGCAAATGTTCCATATCTAAAACAAGTCTATGGGGAAAATCAGCACCGAAAACTCGGCGTACCCGCAAAGAGAAATTGACGATGCAGATTTGAAACGTACGCACACGCCGCAGGTCAGTTTATGCAGAGTAAAAAATAAACACCATGGACAGATTTCAATGAATCCCATCCACTTTGCTGGAACGGCAAGGCCTTGTGTACATGCTGTGGCTTTGGATGTGTTTTTTTTTCAAAATCTGCATGCCTCTCCTGAAGCCAGCAAAGTCTATGAGATTTCTGCAGTGCTGTGCCAATGCTGCATTTATTTTCTTTGCAGATTTGGGGCAGATTTTGATGCAGAAATAGTTTGCAGTTTGTCAAGATGACGCAATTTTGACACAGCAAAAATATGCAGCGTCAAAAAGTCTCCAAAAGCTCATTGTGGGATCGTAGCCTGACACATGAGAATTTTGCTGCTGAAAATCTGGGTCAAATCCACAATGTGTGTTTAACCCCTAGGCCAGGTATATAGGTAGATTTATTTACTTTTTTTTTGCCTTTTTTTCTTGTTAAATTTTATTTTTTGGGAATGGATCATTTAGGCTAAATCCACTCGGAGAGGGGTTTGTATGTTGAAAATCCGCAATGTATTATAGTACTAGTTAAGTTGGTGAGATTTTTAAAAACATATCGACATGTGGCAGAAATTTTCAATATATAAATTGACCTGCGGTGCGATTTTTGATTTCTGCAGCATGTCCGTTCTTTGCACAGATTTTTAGCGCTAATTTCACTCTTTGCAACACAAGTGCATTTTTCTGCAGAAATGCTGAGGACACAATGCAGAAAATCCACATCAAATTCCTTACGTGAACAGATCACCTAGGAGCTTGCCCACACATAGATTTTCTGTTCGGGTTTTTGTATGGAAAATGCACAGCCGCTAACTGTAGCGGCAAAATAAATGGAAGCTCAAAAATGTCATCCACTCCATGCGGAAACTGAGCTCAAACGGAGTAACAAATCTGCAGCGTGTCAATTCTTTTTTGCATATTTTCGCTGTGGATTTGCGTTACATTGGGTGAAATATACATCATAATCTGGGACAGAATTTGCAATTAATTTTGCTTATGGACCTTCTGTGTAGAGAAGTGTAACGTTTTTATTATATTGCATGGCTGCAAAAATAAATATGTCCATCAAGTTCAAGTCTGGATGGGTGAGGATGTGAAAAAAGAGAATAATGAGACTCTGGATATGTAGCATGTGTTGTTAAAAATCATTATGACGTTGTAAATTTAGACCTTGTGCCCACAGGGCTTTTTTCATGCTTTGTTCCTTGTTATTTTTTAATCAATAAAAAACAAGGAAAAATTATCCCAGCAAACTTTGAGAATTGTGATTTGCTGTGCCCACGCTGCTTCTTTTTTCCTTGCTTGTTTTGTTGTTGAAAAAAGAAGCAGCGTGACAATTTTCTGCTTTTTTTTTTTTTTTTTTTTTTTTTTTTTTTTACTGCTTTTTCCATATCTTAATAGATAAGAAGCATAAAAAAGCATGAAAAAAAAGCACAAAAAACATCTATTTTCCTGCCAAGACATGCTTTTTTTTTGTGCTGTAAAAAAAAGCACCGTGGGCACATAGCCTAAGGCTATGTGCCCACAGTGCTTTTTTTCAGCACAAAAAAAGCTGCTTTTTTTGTGCTTCTTATTATGTTTTCATGCTTTTTATCATGCATCTTTTCATGATTCTTGAGATGGGGAAATAATTGACATGTCGCTTCTTTTTTCAGCAACAAAAAAAAGCAAGGAAAAAAGAAGCAACATGTGCATTGCACGTCACGATTCGCATAGACTTTGCTGGGGTGCATTTTCCTTGCTTTTTTTCTGTTAAAAAAAGCAAGGAAAAAAAGCATGGAAAAAAAGCCCTGTGGTCACAAGGCCTTAAAGTGGATTTGTCACCAGATCTGTCAATACAAACTGCAAACTTTGCTACTGGATGAGGCTGGTGTACTTACTTTGAAAAAAGATGGCAATTTTAAATGTTGAAAATTTAACCTCAGTGTCCCCCACTTAGCCTGAATGACAGCTCCTCAGTGTCCCTCCTCCCTGCTGAGATCTCACACTATTCAGTACAAGCTGCAGTCAAAGAGAGTGAACAGAGGCTGAATTCACTTTGCACTCATGACCTATTTCATTCTATCACTGGACTCTTAAAATGCTTATATTAATATTGGGGTTACACAGCCATTCTGACAAGGATTCTGAAAAGTGAATACACCAGTCTCATCAGTTCTAATAAATCTGTTTTAATAATGCGTAGAGTTTGTACTGTGAAAATCTGGTGAACGATCCACTTTAAATGAGTATTTTATGAGCCCGGATAGAACTGATTTTATTATTATTATTATTATTATTATTATTATTATTTATTATTAATATTATTATTATATTATTTTTGTTATTATTATTTTTGTTATTGTTATTTTTATTATTTTTTTATTTTTATTTATTTTTTTTAAATACAGCAGTAAACCTAGAAAGGAGGCCACAAATATTATACAAAAAATACATTGATGCCCAAGCAAAAAAAATCAGCTGACTTTTTAATAATCTAACATTACTTACATTTATATTTTTAGACTGTTTATTAGCTAGATTGTGATATTTTAATATCTAAGTAAAGAGAATTCATATTCAGCCTCGAGTGTATTTATACCGTGCGCTTTATTCCCCCCACCAGAAATATAAGACCTGAAAACAAGCTCTGTGCATGCGAGAGCTCCTTCAGCGGCCCCTGCAAATGCCCAATGGGGCATTTTCCTCGTAGTTTAATTAACACCTCATTTTGCCCACAACTCATTAAAGCTCTGGACATGAACGAGTAGATTTATTTTGCTGTTCTGTTAAAGAAAAAAAAAAAAGGTCCGGACTTCTCACTGTGCACAGAAAGCAATTATAACCTTACAGAAGTGTTCACGTGCCATATGTGGCCTTCACGAGAGCGGATGACGTGCGCGCGCCTGTATACATTCATATGTATGCGGAATATAATCCACACACCATTTTTGTTTCTAATTTTACAGTGCAGATTGTTTTTGCGTACTAATTCTTGTAAGATTGTTGCTATAGTGATTATATTGATGCCATATTTACTTGAGGGTTCCACAAAAATGCTGTTTGTGACAACAATCTGCATCTAGATATATGGAATGCATAGATATGGAAATATTGATGAATTCATGTTAATACCTGAAGTAGTCATGACTGTTCACATTGTGCTTGGCAGTATTGTGGGTTTTTTTCCAAGACACAAACATCACTTTGCAAATACACAAGGGATTGAGTTGGTCTATTTAAAAAGAAATATATATAATATATATATGAAAAAACAAAACAATTCAGAAAAACCTGACTTCGATGACGTGGGTCCCAATACCTTTATTCTGACAGGGTATCAAACATCCCATATTTCCATATGACCCCTTTGTGTGTTATATAGTGCCCTTCCCAAGTTTATAATATATTAAAAAAATAAAAAAAAACAAAAAACCCAACTATTTAAAAAACCTGAATTCAATGATTAAGACGTGGGTTCCAATACTTTTATTCTTACAGGGTATTAGAAACGTCCTACCTTTCCACATGATACTTTTGTGTGGTATATAGTGCCCTTCCCTGTTTAATAAAAAAAAAATAAAAAAATTATATTATATATATATATATATATATACATGTATGTGCTAAGAGTTCCAGTATTGAACCCTCTGTAGTTTACTACGGACCCCAAATGGCCTCTGCTGACCGGGAGTAGGTGTCCACACTGAGGGTGGATGGGTGAAGTGGTGGTAAGACCCCTCATGGGTACTAGGCCCATGAGCCAGCAGCTCCTGTTTGGACGCCTACTGACCCTGTAGTGAAGGTTATACCATTTACAAAAGGGGGAAATTGATATAGAAGGGTTAATAGTTTCTCTATTTCTTTATTAAAGATATTTTATTTCATTAGTAAGTATATCTGGTGGTAGTTCATAGTCATTATGGAGCCTTCGGAATAAGAGACAAGCTCAAGGATTATTATTGTCTCTAAATGTTCTTCTTATCTTCTTCTTATCTCATAGGCATGTCTCTACATTTTTTTTGTTTTGCTAAAACTTAAAGGTCATATGATCAACTTGTAAAGTCCAGCTAGAAGCCTTTTTTGCAATATCATATTGATCTGTAAATGGTATAAATAAACTGTACCTTAGCTAAATAAAAGAAAACGGATCATGCTCACATGAATGCAGGTCTTTTTCTGCGAGCGCTCGATCTTGATTAGGTCTAAAGAGGCCTAATTCAGAGGTCCTCACTGGTGATCCCATAAGCTGACTTGTGACAAAACAGAACAGCTACAACACATATATATATATATATATATATATATATATATATATATATATATATATATATATATATATATATATATATATATATATATATATATATATTACAGTTAGGTCCAGAAATATTTGGACAGTGACACAGGTTTTGTTATTTTAGCTGTTTACAAAAACATGTTCAGAAATACAATTATATATATAATATGGGCTGAAAGTGCACACTCCCAGCTGCAATATGAGAGTTTTCACATCCAAATCGGAGAAAGGGTTTAGGAATCATAGCTCTGTAATGCATAGCCTCCTCTTTTTCAAGGGACCAAAAGTAATTGGACAAGGGACTCTAAGGGCTGCAATTAACTCTGAAGGCGTCTCCCTCGTTACAGTTGTGTGGTTTTGCATTTGGAAGCTGTTGCTGTGACCAGACAACATGCGGTCTAAGGAACTCTCAATTGAGGTGAAGCAGAACATCCTGAGGCTGAAAAAAAAGAAAAAATCCATCAGAGAGATAGCAGACATGCTTGGAGTAGCAAAATCAACAGTCGGGTACATTCTGAGAAAAAAGGAATTGACTGGTGAGCTTGGGAACTCAAAAAGGCCTGGGCGTCCACGGATGACAACAGTGGTGGATGATCGCCGCATACTTTCTTTGGTGAAGAAGAACCCGTTCACAACATCAACTGAAGTCCAGAACACTCTCAGTGAAGTAGGTGTATCTGTCTCTAAGTCAACAGTAAAGAGAAGACTCCATGAAAGTAAATACAAAGGGTTCACATCTAGATGCAAACCATTCATCAATTCCAAAAATAGACAGGCCAGAGTTAAATTTTGCTGAAAAACACCTCATGAAGCCAGCTCAGTTCTGGAAAAGTATTCTATGGACAGATGAGACAAAGATCAACCTGTACCAGAATGATGGGAAGAAAAAAGTTTGGAGAAGAAAGGGAACGGCACATGATCCAAGACACACCACATCCTCTGTAAAACATGGTGGAGGCAACGTGATGGCATGGGCATGCATGGCTTTCAATGGCACTGGGTCACTTGTGTTTATTGATGACATAACAGCAGACAAGAGTAGCCGGATGAATTCTGAAGTGTACCGGGATATACTTTCAGCCCAGATTCAGCCAAATGCCGCAAAGTTGATCGGACAGCGCTTCATAGTACAGATGGACAATGACCCCAAGCATACAACCAAAGCTACCCAGGAGTTCATGAGTGCAAAAAAGTGGAACATTCTGCAATGGCCAAGTCAATCACCAGATCTTAACCCAATTGAGCATGCATTTCACTTGCTCAAATCCAGACTAAAGACGGAAAGACCCACAAACAAGCAAGACCTGAAGGCTGCGGCTGTAAAGGCCTGGCAAAGCATTAAGAAGGAGGAAACCCAGCTTTTGGTGATGTCCATGGGTTCCAGACTTAAGGCAGTGATTGCCTCCAAAGGATTCGCAACAAAATATTGAAAATAAAAATATTTTGTTTGGGTTTGGTTTATTTGTCCAATTACTTTTGACCTCCTAAAATGTGGAGTGTTTGTAAAGAAATGTGACAATTCCTACAATTTCTATCAGACATTTTTGTTCAAACCTTCAAATTAAACGTTACAATTTGCACTTGAATTCTGTTGTAGAGGTTTCATTTCAAATCCAATGTGGTGGCATGCAGAGCCCAACTCGCGAAAATTGTGTCACTGTCCAAATATTTCTGGACCTAACTGTGTGTGTGTGTGTGTGTGTGTGTGTGTGTGTGTGTGTGTGTGTGTGTGTGTGTGTGTGTATATATATTGTTGGCGTCCCTCAAGGCTCTGTCCTAGGACCCCTACTTTTCTCTATCTACACATTTGGCCTGGGACAACTCATAAAGTCCCATGGCTTCCAATACCACCTATATGCCGACGACACCCAGATCTACCTCTCTGGCCCAGATGCCACATCTCTGCTGTCCAAAATCCCGAAATGTCTATCTGCTATATCCTCCTTC
>NC_134359.1:44923215-44970715 GCF_048569485.1 Anomaloglossus baeobatrachus
ACAAGGGGTAGTAATGGCAGACACTATAACAGCTTTTAAAAAAGGGCTGGATGATTTCCTCAGTACACAACATTGATGGTTATAAGTGACTTGGGGACAAAATGTAGATTGGCGGAGGAAGGGTGAACTAGATTGACCTAGGTCTTTTTTCAACCTATGTAACTGTGGGCCTGGTATCGGTGCACGGATACTAGATATCCCTCATGGATCCAGGGTTTTACAGTCCGGGTTCACCCATCACTATTCATGAGCACTGCTTATAAGGGAGGTCCGGCACTGCTGTCCTTACTGACTGCCCACTATAAGACGCACATGCAATTTTAGCAAGTTGTTACCTTGCTAAAAAGTGCGTCTTATAGTCAGAAAAATGCTTTATTTTATTTTATGTTTGTATTGTTAAAATGTACAGTTGCAGGGTTGTTAATACCAAGGGGATACAGTAGAGCTGAGTAAAAAACATTTTCACGTCCCCGGTCCAGTGGCCATGTTGATAGTAAGTGTCCGACAGACGATAAATCCAGCATTCAAGCGTTCGATGATCCATATTCCGGTTGCGGTGAGGGCCTGTGCCTTTGTAGGCAGCACGTTCTAACGCTAGAGTAGAGTTAAATTATTTTACATTAGCGATGTGTTAATTATTGCAGAAGACTTTAATGTCCAGATGTTTCTAGAAAGTTCTGCCTGTTATTTCTTCCCAGCGCTATTTCTGTACCGGAGTTGGGCTCTGTGTCATAGATGGTGACATATGGGACTAATATCATGAGCACTATCTAAATTTAAATTGTGCACCAGAGATCTGATGCTGTGCAGTCTGTTAAGTTTTCTTCATGTTTTTGTCGTTTGATCTTAAAGCTTAGTGACGGCGGTACCGTGCATTGTACAGGGAGCAAATACTTGTGTTTAGTCCAGGTTGACGCTCTATAGTGTGCAGTGATTTGGCAGTCCTTGCATAAACCTGGACTCTGCAACTGTATATCGAGCATACCCACGCTTTCCCCCCCCCCATCCCATACAATGACAGGTAACCCCTCTATCTAAAGTAAATATCACAGGATCCACTGAACACAGCACACCTCCTCCCCCTCCCTTCACAATGACTTTCAGCACAACTCGTCCCCCTCCCTTCACAATGACTTTGTTCTTCTAGGTGCATGTTCACATTAGAAATGGAGAAGGCATTCTATAGTTAATTTCCACTTATGCTTCCATGACGTCACAAAGTAGAAAGCCTAAATGGAATCTGTTTGCAGGTTTTTACTATGTAATGTGTGAGCAGCATAATACACAGGCTGAGAGCCAGAGATGTATCACTTATTGGGCTCTGTGTTGTTCAATGAAATTAGTGTTTTATCAGCAGGAGATTATCACTAGAGGACTAGGTGTGTCATGCCCCCTAGTAAACTGCTCATCGTAACTCCCACCCCCACCAATGGTTTACATCTTTCTATCAATGTACAGTGTACATAGAAAGCCGAATCAGTGATATGGGTGGGGGTTATACAAAGCTCAGCATTCTGAGCACTGCTAGATCTGATTGTATCAAAATGATAGCATGCAGACCAGCAAGTGACACATTGCTGGAATTGGGCTCTCTGCCCCTACAGCATGCTGCTTTGAGATTACATAGCAAAAACCTGGTTGCAGATGCCCTTTAAAGAAGATCTTTCACCAGATTGAGCATGATAAACTGCCCACGTCATGGAATAGTGGCTGTAGAGCTGAGTAAAACCTGTTTCTGTTTTTAATTCCTCTCCCTACTGCGGTTGTATTTAAGATTAATTAATCAGTTCAACTGGGTGTTACCAGAGCTTTTTCTCTGGGGGGTGTGTACTTCTTCCCTTGTTTAACATTGACCAATCATTAGCAAGAAGCATCATGCAGTGTAGAAAAGAGCATGCCCCCCTCACCAATCTCTGCAGATCCTGTGTAGAGATGCAGTGGCGCTCGGTTATGTATCATTACAAACCCTACCAGATCTCATTTCCCAGCAGTCAGTGTGGGAGAGGGAGCTGGAAGTGTTTGTAATGACATTGTCCCTTTTATCAATATGTATTTATTGCCCTCCCTACTCAGGATATGAATGGTATATTTTACGTTCTTTCAGTGAATTCATTGAAAAGAAAATTCTGAATTGTTCCCCCGCTTTAACGATGTTTTCCAAGCAAATAAGAAAAAAAAAAAAAAACAGGAGCCCATCCAAAAGTTGTACATAAGGTTTTCAAATCTGTGGGAGACCAATCAAGTGTACAAAGATGACAAGAAGTTGGAATCCAGAACCCGAGGAAGCACAGAATGCTTTGGCACAAGGAAGATCAGCGTCTTCATACTATGCTGAGATTTCATTGTAAAAATTCCAGAACATTTACCACCACTCTATGAAGCGACTGGTTTTTTTTGTGGGTTTTTTTTTTTTGTTGCTAGTGTGATGTATTTTTTTATGGTTCTGGATACAGTGTCACCCAAAAAACTATTGTTACCCACTTTAGGCTTTGTTCCAATGACAGCCATACTGGATCCATATTCAGACAGGTATCATTGATGATTGAAAGACCCCAATGACTTGTATCTTTGGGAGGGGGATTTAATAGTAAAAATAGTATTAAGTGTGTGTTCCTGGTAAAAAATAAAAAAAACATAAAGACTGATAATGCGCCATACACCATAAGGAACCATATTTTACAGCGCCATCTTTAGCCTTGAATCCCTAAGGCCCCGTTACACATAGCGATGTCGTTAGCAAAATCGCTGAAACATCACAGGTTTTGTGACGCAAGAGCGACCTCACTATCGATCTCTCTACGTGTGACACATAGCAGCGAACGCCCCCCCCCCCCCCCCCACCACCCCGGCTGCGATATTGCTGATCGTACCTGCACGTCCTGGTTTATTTTTTGATCGTTGGTGTCCCGCTGGGCAGCATGCATCGCTGTGTTTGACGCCATAACGACGAGCGACCTCGTTGGCACGCCAGGGTGGAAACACTACGTCTCTGTTGAGGGTCTGAGTCGTCAGAATAGCTGCGATTTTTCTCTCTCCCCATAGTCTTGAATGGGTGCGAGAGAAACAAGGATCACATTGCACCCGCAACATGCTGCGACTGTTTTCTCGTTCCGATTAGGGCTGAGAAAATAATCGCTCATGGGTGCTGGCACATAGGGTAATGTTGGTCCGAGTAGAATGCAATGTTTTATCGCACTCCACTCACTCTGATTTTCATGCCGTGTGTCTAAAGCCTGCTTTACACCTTACGATATCGTATGCGATCGTACCCGCCCCCATCGTATGTGTGGCGTGTTCAATTTGTTGACCGTGTCGCACAAATGATTATTTGCCGTCACACGTACTTACCCGTCCATACGACCTCGATGTGGGCGGCGTACATCCACTTCCTGGAGTGGAAGGGACGTTCGGCGTCACAGCGACGTCACGCGGCAGCCGGCCAATAGAAGCGGAGGGGCGGAGATGAGCGGGACGTAAACATCCCGCCCACCTCCTTCCTTCCGCAATGCCGGCGGGATCCGCGGGACGCAGGTAAGATCTGTTCATCGTTCCTGGGGTGTCTCACACTGCGATGTGTGCTGCCCCAGGAACATTGAACAACCCGACGTACAATTTTTAGCTTTTGAACGACGTGCATGCGATGAACTGTTTTTCGTTCAATCGCAATCTTACGTTGTCACACGCTACGACAACACTATGCCGGATGTGCGTCACTTACGACGTGACCCCGCCGACACATCGTTAGATATATTGTTTCATGGACTCTTCCATCCTGAAGTCTTCAACAGCGTAGAAGAAACACTTTTTTGTTTTCCCCTTTATTGCCTCTATACACATGTGGATTATCAGCGGCTACATCTCTTTCACTCATGTATTGTGTGTCAAACAATTATAGCAGATGAACGCAATCACTCTTGGCCCCACTTTTCATCAGAGAAGTCCCTATTTTCCCTTTATTACCCAGTGTTTTCTCCATACATAAAACTGACCTGGGTGACAGTCGAGTGTAGACCTCTGGTTTTGGGATACGATTCACAGTGGATGGAGTGCTGCTGGGACCCAAGACGCTCAGGGTGGAAGTGTTGCCTGGGAGTCTAGTGTGGGGATTCCCGATGAAGAAGCCAGCATGTGACATCACTAAAAGAGAACTATGGGTGCCTGGTACATCCAAATCTTGATGCATTTCAAAGGGGAGCGCCCTTCTTCAATGGGGAATGACAGTGTAGCAGCACTCCATCCACCATGGATCACATCCCAAACCAAGAGGTCTACTCTCGACTCTACCAGCCAGGAACCAGAAGGACAAAGCCATGACTCTTACTATCGAGTGAGTAACATACCCTCCAGCAAGCACACATTCTCCTCCAATCACAGATCATTTCAGAGGGTCATTCTGGCACCGGATTTGGTATAAATCAGAGATGTTCGCATGAGTGGTGTTCATATGTAAAGCACATGAACTCTGAACCCAAACTCTGGGTTGTTTTTTGTTTTTTATTTTTTTTTGAAACGTCGGTTTGGTACAAACACCAACTTTAACCATGACTCAAGTTGAACCCAATACTTTACCTTACGCCTCTTTTCACACGTCCGTGGACAACACACACGTGTGTTCTTTGTGTACTATCTGTGATAGCACATAGAGATCAGGAACTTTTTACTCACCTGTACCCAGCGCTGCTGTCCGTGGTGCTGATGTCTCCGGCGCTGCTGTACATGGTCCTGATGTCTCCGGCGCTGCTGTCCGTGGTCCTGATGTCTCCGGCGCTGCTGTCCGTGGTGCTGATGTCTCCGGCGCTGCTGTCCGTGGTGCTGATGTCTCCGGCGCTGATGTCTCCGGCGCTGCGGTCACACTTGATTCCGGGTCGGCAGTGCAGTGAATATGCAATGAGCATAATGAGTGGGCCTTGAAGCAAGACACAGCAGTGTGAAGACAGGTGAGTATAGAAAAGCATTTTCTTTCAGACACATGTTTTTACAGACTTCTTGCGCCTTGTCTGACAAGGAGGTGTGGCATCACGAGAAAGTGGCGTAACTTAATTGTGACATGGTGCAAATTTCTGGCAGAAAAACCATAAAGGGAGTACCCCGTTAAAATTTAACTTTTAATAATATCACTAAAAGGTCAAGTGACCAAAAAACACACAAAAGAAAAATGGTAAGGTATAGGGTATATACTGATAGTAACCGGTTGGGAGGTAAACAATAGAAAAGCACTGGCCCTAATTGGCCTTAAAGTGTCTCTCCCTAACTGGTAACGGAGGGTATGACGTCCTAGGGTTGTGACGCCCCCATTCAACGACTGGAAGCCCTCACTAGCCCTATTAAACCCTAACAAATAGCACCAAATAAAAACAAATTATCAATAACCCTCATTGCAATGCAGTGGTGGGTACTAGAGTACTTATCTGAGTTGTAGTTCAGAAGCGCAGGACCGACGTGTTTCCTACCAAAGATGCCAGGGATTCATCAGGGAACATAGACCAAGGGGTCTATAATAGTGTTGAGCGGATTCAGACTGTAAAAATTCGGATCCGCGCGGTTTCAGCGTTAGATCCAAGTCCGACGCGGGATTCCGTGTACACTATCCGGATTCGGCTTTTTTTTTTTTTTTTCTCGATCTCTCTCGATCTCTCTCTCTCGATCGCTCTCTGTCTCTCCCTCGATCTCTCCCTCAATCTCTCGATCTCTCTCGATCGATCGATCGATCAATCTCTCCCTCGATCGATCTCTCTCTCTCTCTCGACTTTTTTTGTCAACCCACCACTGATCCGCCGGACCCGGATTATTAGCAATCTGCTCAACTCTAGTCTATAACAAATGTGAAAGCCTCCCCGAAGTATCATATATATGGTGTAGGAGGGGTGATACCTGAATTTCACATTTCTGGCACAGCAGAGGTAAAGTAACAGGTGATGTAAATTTTGGCAGACCTTTCGATTGTCTAGTCACTTCGACAAATCCAGGGCATTTTAAGACTTGCGTAAGTTTGCACTATCTAAAGAATTAGTGAGCATTGATAACTCTGCCGCACCGCCCGTCCTTGGGGTTGATTTCCTTTTTGACCTTCCTGCCATGAGAACTCATATTTGTAGGACTTTGCAGTATATAAGACTCGGGTGCCCATCCTGTAAGAGATGCATTGGTATTTAGGGAAAACGGCCAAAAAAAACAAAAACAAAACAGATTGTCAGCAGATAGACACCATTGGCCAGGACTTATGAAAGCCATCTGATTTGGAGAATTGTTCCTAGCTGGCTATAATTTTGTTGTCATTTCACATATCTTCCTTCTGTAATTGATGTGACAGGACTGGGCCCGGACCCGGTCCCTTAGCTTGTGCTCACTTTCTTGTTTAGCCTCTCGCTGACATTGAAGATAAGATGGCACTCAGGTGTCGCTTCTACAGAAAGCATCAGCCGTAATCCATAAACCCCCTCATACATGAACCTATCTATACTTATTTTTCTATAAGGATATAAAAAATATACTTTAATTGGCCTTTTAGGGTTTCTTTTTTTCCCTCCTAGAATGAGAGAAGTGTCCTGATGGTTCACACGGCAGGGGGCGGTTTTTATTAATATTATAATTAAATGAGTATTGGGAGCGGCGCCAAGATTTCTGCAAGCGGATCGTGCAGTGACCACTGTTGTGGAGTCCAAAAAGGAATTGACGTGACAGTTTGTTTTTTGGTTTTTTTTTTTACAGGTTGTTATTGACGCCTTCAGATTAATCAATGCCAACATGATGGTTTTGGGACACGAACCAAGGCAAACCACTTCCAACCTTGGGCACTTGAACAAGCCGTCTATACAGGTAGGTCAACGAGAACAAAGGAGCGGTAAATGAGGCACGCCGCTGATAGCAAATGTGTATGCAGACGTGAGAGATCAGCAATGTCAGCTTTTGTATAAAAAGGATTATAAATAAATGAAAATTTTAATTTTATTCAACATTTTGGATCACATTAGAGATGGAAACACGGATTGACAAAAAAAAACCACATTGTGTTTAATGGTGGATTTAGCTCTGTCTAAACAAAAAAAGTATGAAAATAGAAACATTTTCAAATTAAAGGTTTTTTTCAGTACGGATATATCTGTGACAAGCTAAGAAGTTTACATGCAAAAACCCTAGTGCATGCCCTTATTATCTCCCGCCTGGACTATTGCAGCCCCCTGCTCTGTGGCCTCTCTTCTAACAGTCTCACCCCCCTACAATCTATTCTAAACGCTGATGCCCGACTAATCCACCTGTCCCACCCGCTACTCCCCAACCTCTCCTCTCTGCCAATCCATTCACTGGCTTCCCATTGCCCAACGACTCCTGTTCAAAACACTACCCATGCTATCCACATTCTGTCTCCTCCCTACATCTGTGACCTAGTCTCCCGGTAGTTACCTGCACGTAACCTCTGATCCTCACAAGATCTCCTTCTCCATTCCCCTCGCATCTCCTCTTCCCTCAAACACATCTAAGATTTCTCCCGTGCCTCCCCCATACTCTGGAATGCTCTACAACAACACATCAGACTCTCACCTACCATTGAAATCTTGAAAAGGAATCTGAAGACCCACCTCTTCCAACAAGCCTACAACATGCCGTAACCCTTAGTCCGCTATAACGCCGCATGACCATCTCCACCCTCACCTACTGTACCCTCACCCATCCTCTGTAGACTGTGAGCCCTCGCGGGCAGGGTCCTCTTCTCCTGCACCAGTCTGTGCCTTGTTTTGTTTATGATTATTGTACTTGTCCCTATTGTGTACCCCTTTTTTCATATGTAAAGCGCCATCGAATAAATGGCTCCATAATAATTAATAATGAATGGGCGTGAATGTGCAGTACCACGGCCACTATACCATATGTGGCACTGTGCTCTTCTGGCGCCATATGGGTTTACATCCGGCCGCCTTGGAAGCTGCGAACCCCTTATTGGTTGGGGCAACGGATCCCTACTGATCTGATATGGGTCTTAAGCCAATGTTCACACATGACTGCAGAGTTGCATAATTATATTTTTTTTTTCGTGATTGTGTTGGAGCGGCAATATTTTTGCTGCAATTTTGGAAATTGCAGCAGTGCATCTGCCAAGTATGAACTCCAACTTAAGAGTTGAAAAGAATACTTAATACCCCAGGATGAACGTACACTGTGTGCTGAATTATTATTCAAATAAGTATATTGGTCACATGATAATTTTTTTACATGTTGTCCTACTCCAAGCTGTATAGGCTGAGAGCCAACTACCAATTAAGTAAATCCGGTGATGTGCATCTCTGTAATGAGGAGGGGTGCGGTGTAATGACATCAACACCCTATATACGTTGTGCTTAATTATTAGGCAACTTCCGTTCCTTTGGCAAAATGGGTCAAAAGAGAGATTTGACGGGCTCTAAAAAGTCCAAAATTGTAAGTTGTCTTGCAGAGGGATGCAGCAGTCTTGAAATTGCCAAACTTTTGAAGCGTGATCACCGAACAATCAAGCGTTTCATGGCAAATAGCCAACAGGGTCGCAAGAAGCGTGTTGGGCAAAAAATGTGCAAAATAACTGCCACTCCAACTCAGATGCCAGCAAGGTGGAGGTGGGGTACTGGTCTTGGCTGGTATCATCAAAGATGAACTTGTGGGACCTTTTCGGGTTGAGGATGGAGTGAAGCTCAACTCCCAGACCTACTGCCAGTTTCTAGAAGACAACTTCTTCAAGCAGTGGTACAGGAAGAAGTCGGTATCGTTCAAGAAAAAAAATGATTTTCATGCAGGACAATGCTCCATCACATGCATCCAACTACTCCACAGCGTGGCTGGCCAGTAAAGGTCTAAAAGATGAAAAAATAATGACATGGCCCCCTTGTTCACCTGATCTGAACCCCATAAAGAACCTGTGGTCCCTCATAAAATGTGAGATCTACAGGGAGGGAAAATAGTGCACCTCTGGGAGCTGTGTCTGGAGGCTGTGGTGGCTGTTGCACGCAATGTTGATCGCAAACAGATCAAGCAACTGACAGAATCTATGGATGGTCGGCTGCTGAATGTCATCATAAAGAAAAGGTGGCTATATTGGTCACTATTTTTGGGGGGGTTTGTTTTTGCATGTCAGAAATGTTTATTTTCACCAGGTAAACCAAAGTGAGATGGGAATAGATTTGGTTTTTATTAAGTTGCCTAATAATTCTGCATAATAATAGTTAACTGCACAAACAGATATCCTCCTAAGATAGAAAATCTAAAAAACCCCACTCCAAATTCCAAAAATATTAAGCTTTCATATTTGAGTCTTTTAGGTTGATTGAGGACATAGTTGTTTATCAATAATAACAAAAAAATCATCTAAAATACAACTTGCCTAATAATTCTGCACACTGTGTACAGTCACTTCTTATTCTTTGTTCTGGAGTCTTGCTAATCTCTGCTCTAACGGGTGGCCTTGTTGACTAAACCACCATGGAGGCCACTGGGCAGCCCCATCCCTCCCCATAGTCAGTGTATTAGCGACACCAAGGAGAGTTACTTTATCTCCATTATTAGATACAATACATGGCATTATGTGCGATCTCATATAGCTATCCAACTATATTGCCTTATCCAGTACAGACGGACACACCAACACACCTCTAATTTGGCGGTAATTTAATTAATTTATGGACCCAATTAATCAGAACTGGTGTTTGCACATAGGTCCTGATGAAGGACGCGACAGCGTAAGATGCCCCTGATTCATTAGTAGGCATTAACCTCTTAATGAATGTGGCGCATCTTTCAGCTGACATACACCACTTTTGTACATTTTGATGAATCTGTGGGGGCCGCACCCAGCCAGACCCTTTTTCTGTAGGGTCTTCCCTCTTTATAGGGAACCTGTCACTAGATTTGGCGACTGTAAGCTGCGGCCACCACCAGTGAGCTCTTATATACAGCATTCTTACATGGTGTATAAAAGTGCCCAGGCCGCTGTGTAGAACGTAAAAATCACTTTATAATATTCACCTAACGAGTGGTGCGGTGCAGAGTGGTCGGATGAGTGTCTCCGTTCTCCAGTACCGGCACCTCCTCATTCGGCCATCTTTGTCCTCCATCTTCTGAAGCCTGGGTGCATGACGCGTCCGATGTCATCTACACTCGCCGGCATTAAGGTCCTGTGCAGGATCATTTAATGTGCACTGAGCAATACAGATCAAAGTATAGTAGTGCGCTTGCACAGGACCTCAATGCCAACCTGTGTATATGATGTAGGACGCGTCATGCACATAGGCTTCAGAAGGATGAAGACAAAGATGGCCAAAAGAGGATGCACCGGAGAACTGAGACTCCCATGCAACCAGTCTGGCACCGCACCGCCCCTTAGGTGAGTATTATAAAGTGATTTTTAAGTTCTACACAGCGGCCTGGGCTCTTATATACAGCATGTTATTATATAAGAGCCTGGTGGTGGTGGCTGCAGCTTATAGGCCCCAAATCTGGTGACAAGTTCTCTTTTTTTAAAATTATCATAAAAACTTGAAAATGTATCAACATTTCAAGCAATATTACATGTCAAAGCTTGTGTATGTATTGGGTCCTTTTTCTTTGTTCTTTTGCCTTTTTCGTGATCATTAGAAATTTTTCAGCCATGTGCATGTGTGAGCAGGACTCCCATTATGGGGTCTTTCCATCTTATAAAAGTGATGACTTATTGCTAGAATGTGCCAACAATTTATGTTCATCTTAGATCCCAGCCAATCCTGAGAATCTAGTCAACCCAGCACTGGTGTAATGACGTGCCCTCTTTTTGGGATTTTTTTTCCCTGCATATGAGCCTCTGGTTTCCTGACCAGGCAGTGTGACCCTATACTAGTGAACAGGACCAGTGCAGCCAAAATTTATAAAGAGATGCGGTGTGTTATCACTAGGTGATATTCTAATAATATGCCTTCATTTGATATAAGATGGGATTACCTCTTTAAATATCACCAGTCAAGCCCTCAGACCCGAATCTAATATATAAAGCTGTCTGTCTGTCTGTCATTGGCATCTGCACCGTCGCAGCTACAGCCACAAAATTTTGCACACTCACACTTCTGGACCCCGAGAGCGTCATAGGCTGTTTTGAGGGGAAATTTTAACCCCGCACTTTACAGTTATTCACCAAAAAACCTGCCTCCATTAAAGCGAATGGAGATGGGAGCCACAGTGCAGCCAGAACTTCAGAAGAATGCACAGCCATGTCCTTATATGGAATGTTGGCGTGTCACAATGCAGACAGGGAAAGAGACACACAGACAGGGTAAGAGACAGACTGACAGGGAAAGAGAGGGAAAGGGAGAGACATGTTAAGAGACAGACAGGGAAAGTGACAGAGATAGACAGACAGGGAAAGAGATTGAGACAGACAGAGAAAGAGACAGACAGGGAAAGAGAGAGACAGAGAGATATACACAGAGGGGGAGACAGACATAATTACATTTATATTTGTTTTGTGGTTTTTGTGTGCAGAATACATTTTTGTTAATACATTCTATTTTGTTAACAGCAGTTATTAACCCGGGCGAAGCCGGGGAGTACAGCTAGTTGTTTATATATAGCATTTTCATTTTACAATTGATCCAACTTATGGACAAGGGCTCCTACTACTGTATATAATTTTTATACTTTCTATATACTTTAATTCTGCTTGGACAACCTGTTTCCCAATCAGTATGTTTCTCTTTATGAAACAATAACCTCTAGTTACCTCTAGCACTGCTCCAGTGGTTTCACCACTGCCTTTCCTGGGGCTTGCATGACATTATTTCACACAATCTCTGCGGCTAATCGACCAATACTGTTCCCTACTTTGGACTTGGCATCTGAAGGAAAAAAGAGCTGTGGCTTCTCCCTCACTTCCTCTGGATGTCTTATGTGCCCAAAGAGGGGACCTTTGATTGACCATAGGGATCGTGTGACATAATGTCATGCGAGACCCTGGAGAGGCACTTCCTTCCGCTGCAGAGCCAATCCAGCAGTATTGGAAGTGTTATTATTTTACAAGGTGGAGACATATAGATTGAGAAGGGGTTGTCTGAGTAGTGGGCAACCTCTTGCGAAACGGTGCCCTTCCTCCTGGCTTCCTGCTTACGTGAGGGCGGCATGCTCCTGATTGACAGTTCTGACCAGCAACATAGTTACTGTCATGACACAGACTAGGGATGGTCTGGCGTGAGCAAAAACACACACTAACAGGGGTTATACCGTGACAAACGAGGGGTACATCAAGAACACTTTAACAACGATAGGCTCAAGGACTAGTGACAGGGAAGATGGACACCTCCTCCACTTACCTCTGCTGTACCCTGCACTCCTAGCCAGTCCATATACAGGTTCCTCACCTGTCACCAAGCAGGAACCTGAAGCCCTGAACAGACCCTACAATAATCCCTGGCTAGAGAGTGGGCAGGTGAAGGATGCTAGCCCCACTGCTGCACTGAAACACACCAGGGGAGGAAGACAGATGGGGGAACACAACAACAGACTGCTAAAGTCAGCATCAAGACTGCAGCCACCACAGCAACATCAACAGAGGTTTTCAGCAGCTCCTTCCACCTCCAAGACCAGAATCCAAATGGCAAAGAGAATAACCTGCATCCTCTGCTGGTTGCAGAGGATATATAAAGGGGCTGGGAATGGCCCCAAACCAGAAACACCTGACCAGGAGTCAGAAGCTGCTGGAAAGCAAACTGACATTTACCCCCTATCATTGCCAAAGGAAAGGAAAATATGTTTAATGTTGACAGTCAAGAATGGAAATAACTCACAAGTCTCATGTAGCAGAGAGTCGACTGTGACCGTTACGACACTTTTCTATGCTGCAAGCAAGAGGGATATGTTCCTCTTCAGAGCAGAACTTACAAGCTCTTTGTTATAGATATTGTAAGTTCTGCACTCCTTCCCTACTAGACCGGCCACTTCTGACAGACTGCAGAGGTGGATGGTGACCCAGGAAACAAGCAGTACACAATAACATTTAAAATCCTTCTTTGAGACTAAGTAGGATTTTGAATAAGTTGTTGTTTTTTTGTTTTTACAGACCATTTTATCCCTTTATCATGATGACAATAACCCTTTAATCCCATGTAAATTACTCATCGCTGTTGAGTTATCACAGTTGTGTTGAGAAATTTTGGAACAAAGTAGCAATTAAAATACGTAATTAACTACGATCACTTTATCCAAGTAATGCCCTTATATAAAAACAATTAATTCCCACATTACATCAATAAGTTGGGTTTTTTTCACCTAATATTTTGCCAATTGGTCAAGGAAGGCATTATCTATCCCCCGTTCCTTGAGATGGCTGGATTGTCATTGTAAATATCTTTCTCTCTTTCTTTCTCTCTTTCTCTCTCTTTCTCTCTCTTTCTCTCTTTCTCTCTCTTTCTCTCTTTCTCTCTCTTTCTCTCTTTCTCTCTCTTTCTCTCTCTTTCGCTCGCTCTCGCTCTTTCTCTCTCTCTCTTTCTCTCTTTTTCTTTCTTTCTCTCTTTCTCTTTCTCTCTTTTTCTCTTTCTCTCTTTCTCTCTCTTTCTCTCTCTTTCTCTCTCTTTCTCGCTCTTTCTCGCTCTTTCTCGCTCTTTCTCGCTCTTTCTCGCTTTCTCTTTCTCTCTTTCTCTATTTCTTTCTCTCTCTTTCTCTTTCTCTCTCTTTCTTTCTCTTTCTCTTTTTCTCTTTCTTTCTTTCTCTCTTTCTCTCTTTCTCTTTCTCTCTCTCTTCCTCTCTTCTCTTTCTTCTCTCTCTTTCTCTCTCTCTTTCTCTCTCTTCTCTCTCTTTCTCTCTCTCTTTTCCTCTTTTTCTCTCTCTCTTTCTCTCTTTCTCTCTTTCTCTTTTTCTCTCTCTCTTCTCTCCTCTTCTCTCTCTCTCCTCTCTTCTCTCTTCTCTCTCTTTCTCCTCTTTCTCTCTTTCTCTTTCTCTTCTCCTCTCCTTTCTCTCTTCTCTCTTTCTCTCTTTCTCTCTTTCTCTCTTTCTCTTTCTCCTTCTTCTCTCTTTCTCTCTTTCTCTCTCTTTCTCTTCTTCTTCTCTCTTTCTCTCTTTCTCTCTTTCCTCTTTCTCCTCTTTCTCTCTTCTCTCTTTCTCTCTCTTTCTCTCTTTCTCTTTCTCTCTCTTTCTCTTTCTCGCTTTCTCTATTTCTTTCTCTATTCTCTTTCTCTTTCTTTCTCTCTCTCTTTCTCTCTTTCTCTCTCTTTCTCTTTCTCTCTTTCTCTCTCTCTTTCTCTCTCTTCTCTTTCTCTTCTCTTCTTCTCTTTCTCTCTTACTCTCTCTTTCTCTTTCTCTCTCTTTCTCTCTTTCTCTCTTTCTCGCTTTCTCTATTTCTTTCTCTTTCTCTCTCTTTCTCTTTCTCTCTCTTTCTCTCTTTCTCTCTTCTCTCTCCTCTTTCTCTCTCTCTTTCTCTTTCTCTCTCTTTCTCTTTTCTCTTTCTTTCTCTCTCTCTCTCTCTTTCTCTCTCTTTCTCTTTCTTTCTCTCTCTCTTTCTCTCTTTCTCTCTCTCTCTCTTTCTCTCTTTCTCTCTTTCTCTCTCTCTCTCTCGCTTTCTCTTTCTCGCTTCTCTCTATTTCTTTTTCTCTTTCTCTCTTTCTCTCTTCTCTCTCTCTTTCTCCTCTCTTCTCTCTTCTCTTTCTCTTCTCTTTCGCGCGCTCTTTCGCGCGCCTTCTTTCGCGCGCTCTTTCGCGCGCTCTTTCGCGCTCTCTTTCGCGCTCTCTTTCGCGCTCTCTTTCGCGCTTCTTTCGCGCTCTCTTTCGCGCTCTCTTTCGCGCTCTCTTTCGCGCTCTCTTTCGCGCTCTCTTTCGCCGCTTTCTTTCGCGCTTTCTTTCGCGCTCTCTTTCGCGCTCTCTTTCGCGCTCTCTTTCGC
The DNA here is from genome assembly GCF_048569485.1 of Anomaloglossus baeobatrachus. Lineage (NCBI taxonomy): Eukaryota > Metazoa > Chordata > Amphibia > Anura > Aromobatidae > Anomaloglossus > Anomaloglossus baeobatrachus. The sequence goes on from NC_134359.1 coordinate 44,938,070, forward strand.
GCTCTCTTTCGCGCTCTCTTTCGCGCTCTCTTTCGCGCTCTCTTTCGCGCTCTCTTTCGCGCTCTCTTTCGCGCTCTCTTTCGCGCTCTCTTTCGCGCTCTCTTTCGCGCTCTCTTTCGCGCTCTTTCGCGCTCTTTCGCGCTCTTAGCGCTCTTTCGCGCTCTCTTTCGCGCTCTTTCGCGCTCTTTCGCGCTCTCTTTCGCGCTCTTTCGCGCTCTCTTTCGCGCTCTTTCGCGCTCTCTTTCCGCGCTCTTTCGCGCTCTCTTTCGCGCTCTTTTCGCGCTCTCTTTCGCGCTCTCTTTCGCGCTCTCTCTTTCGCGCTCTCTTTCGCGCTCTCTTTCGCGCTCTCTTCGCAGCTCTCTTTCGCGCTCTCTTTCGCGCTCCTTCTTTCGCGCTCTCTTTCGCGCTCTCTTTCGCGCTCTCTTTCGCGCTCTCTCTTTCGCTCTTTTTTCGCTCTTTCGCGCTCTTTTTCTCTCTTTCTCTCTTTCGCTCTCTTTCGCTCTTCTCTTTCTCTTTCTCTCTCTTTCTTTCTCTCTTTCTCTCTTTCTCTTTCGCTCTTTCTCTCTTTCTCTCTTCTCTCTCTTTCTCTCTCTTTCTCCTCTTTCTCTCTCTTTCTCTCTTTCTCTTTCTCTTTCGCTCTTTCTCTCTCTTCTCTTTCTCTTTCGCTCTTTCTCTCTCTTCTCTTCTCTCTTTCTCTCTCTTTCTCTCTCTTTCTCTCTCTTTCTCTCTCCCTTCTCTCTCTCTTTTCCTCTCTTTCTCTCTCTTTCTCTCTCTTTCTCTCTCTTCTCTTTCTCTCTTCTCTCTCTTTCTCTCTCTTTTCTTTCTTTCTCTCTCTTCTCTCTCTTGCTCTTTCGCGCCTTCTTTCGCGCCCTCTTTCGCGCCCTCTTCGCGCCCTCTTTCGCGCCCTCTTTCGCGCCCTCTTTCGCGCCCTCTTTCGCGCCCTCTTTCGCGCCTCTTTCGCGCTCTCTTTCGCGCTCTCTTTCGCGCTCTCTTTCGCGCTCTCTTTCCGCGTCTCTTTCGCGCTCTCTTTCGCGCGCTCTTTCGCGCGCTCTTTCGCGCGCTCTTCGCGCGCTCTTTCGCGCGCTCTTTCGCGCGCTCTTTCGCGCTCTTTCGCGCTCTTCTCTTTCGCGCTCTCTCTTTCGCGCTCTCTTTCGCGCTCTCTCTTTCTCTTTCTCTTTTTCTCTCTCTCTCTCTCTTTCTCTCTCTCTTTCCTCTCTCTCTCTCTTCTCTCCTCTTTCTCTCTCTCTCTTTCTCTCTCTTTCTCTCTCTCTCTTTCTCTCTTTCTCTCTCTCTCTTTCTCTCTCTCTCTCTTTCTCTCTCTCAAGTCAGAAATGAAACAAAGTATCGGAGCGGATGTAGTTCTATTTGTCGGATACCAAATGGTGCGAATAGCCTGTTATCAGTCGGATAGTGGCGAATCCATTCGCTCATCCCTATTAACCCCTTCACGACCATGGACGGATCTTTCCGTCATGGATCGTGTCCCGGTAAGCCCCGCCCCCTGCCGCGGGCAGGCGGCGTGGATCGGCACACATCAGCTGTTTTCAACAGCTGACATGTGTGCCTACATGTTCCGAGTGGAATCGCATTCCACCCGGAACATTAACCCCTTAGATCTCGCTGCCAAAGTCTGGCAGCGAGATCTATATGCGCGCGGGCCATATTTTTTACTTACCGCCGCCCCCTCCGGACGTCACGTGAGTGATCACGTGACGTTCGGTGGTTGCCATCGTAGCACAGGGTCATGTGATGACGCCTGCTGCTACGAAGTTTCACTTTCATTTTTCCTCGGCACGGAGCAGAGGAAAAAAGAAAGTGACTATTTCTGCTGTTTACAGCGGTATAGCTGTGATCAGCAGATAGCGATCAGCAATCGGATTGCTGATCGCTATAGCCCCCTAGGGGGACTAGTAAAATAAAATAAAAAAAAAGTTTTAAAAAATTTAAAAAAAAAACAAAAAACCTAAAAGTTCAAAATCACCCCCCTTTCCCCCCATTGAAAATTAAAGGGTTAAAAAATAAATAAATATACACATATTTGGTATCGCCGCGTTCAGAAATGGCCCGATCTATCAAAATATAAAATCAGTTAATCTGATTGGTAAACGGCGTAGTGGCAAAAAATTCCAAACGCCAAATTACGTTTTTTTGGTCGCCGCAAGTTTTACGCAAAATGCAATAACAGGCGATCAAAACGTAGCATCTGCGCAAAAAATGCTACGCATTAGAAACATCAGCTCGAGACGCAAAAAATAAGCAGTCACTGAGCCATAGATCCCAAAAAATAGAACGCTACGTGTTTCGGAAATGGCGCAAAACGTGCGCCACTTTTATGGACAAACTTGTGAATTTTTTTAACCCCTTTATATACAAGAAAATCTATACATGTTTGGTGTCTACAAACTCGCACCGACCTCAGGCATCATACCTACACATCAGTTTTACCATATAGTGAACACCGTGAATAAAACATCCCAAAAACTATTGTGCCAGCACACTTTTTTGCAATTTTTCCCCACTTGGAATTTTTTGCTGCTTTCCAGTACACCATATGGTAAAACTTATGGTTTCATTTAAAAGTACAACTTGTCCCGCAAAAAACAAGCCCTCATATGGCAAGATTGACGGAAAAATAAAAAAATTACGGCTCTCGGAAGAAGGGGAGCAAAAAACAAAAACGCAAAAACGGAAAGTGCCCGGGGCTGAAGGGGTTAATGACGCCTCCTCCTTGGAGCTGAAATCCTAAACCCGTGTTGTTGTAGTTGGAGCCCATTGTCGTGGGATTTGTGGCTTTCACGCTTTTGTTGAGGTCTGGCGATATCCATTTCATTTTTTTTTTAATCGGAAGTTGAGTCTTTTGCCTTTTTAGCGGTTTTCTGCTTTTTTCTTTCTTACCAAAATGTACATTTAATGAAAAGAGAATGTTGTGTGACGTCGCCGGTTCCATCCCTGTGATTTTTTTTTTTTTTACATAAACATAGTGTTATTCCTCCACGTCCTAATGAGAACAGATTGTCTTCATGTTTTTAAGTCAGGCCGGACAAGTCCATACTTGCTGGTTTCCAGAGAATACAATACACCGGACCCTTTAGCCACAGATAATGACCTTCAACGTAAACATTTCACTCCTTCATTATCTTTCGAAGGGGTTAAAAACCATTCTGCACCTCGCCGCCGCACCTCAGGTTCTGCTAATTAAACATAACAAGCGCCTGCTTTCGCCATGTTAAAATAATTAGTATTATTTCTTATTTTTCATAATTGTTATCTCTAAGAGACAGTAATTAGGCTGTAAAAGGTCTGCCGAGAAGTTATTTCCATTTTTCTTTTTTCTTTTTTTTTTTTAGCTGTTTACTGTGTGTTATTTTAATATGAATGTTTAGAAGGCAAATACTCAAAAACGAGAAGAAGTATATTAGCCATGCACGAACACGTAAACGGGTAACAATGTTTTGAACTTTTGACTTTCAGGCTCCATATCTCACCATCCACTACAGCTTTGACCATCATTTGATAGACCATCGTCTTGGCTATCTCATACATACATTTGACTTGCAACCATTTAGCATACCTTGTCATGTTTATGCATTGTTACGGTATGTGCCCACAATCAGGACTCGCTGCTTCTTGGATACAGCAGGTCCTGACCTGCGGGGCAGCGACTCTCCTCCGCAGGAGACCGCAGCTGCTTGTACCCACAATCAGGACTCGCTGCTTCCTGGATACAGCGGGTCCTGACCTGCGGGGCAGCGACTCTCCTCCGCAGGAGACCGCAGCTGCTTGTACCCACAATCAGGACTCGCTGCTTCCTGGATACAGCGGGTCCTGACCTGCGGGGCAGCGACTCTCCTCCGCAGGAGACCGCAGCTGCTTGTACCCACAATCAGGACTCACTGCTTCCTGGATGCAGCGGGTTCTGACCTGCGGGACCGCGAGTCTCCTCCGCAGGAGACCGCAGCTGCTTGTACCCACAATCAGGACTCGCTGCTTCCTGGAGACAGCGGGTCCTGACCTGCGGGGTCATGAGTCTCCTCTGCAGGAGACTGCAGCTGCTTGTACCCACAATCAGGGTTTAGTGCGCTGCGGTCTCTCGGTTGTGTTCTCCCTACAGGGGACACATGCGAATCCGCAGCAAACAATTGACATGCTGCGGCTTGGAAAGTCAATCTTTCCTGCCGAAAAAGCGAGAACAGTGGGCACGGGATTTATAGAAATCCCCTCCACTGTGCCTGTACTGTACAGCGCAGCGTTCTGGACGCAGCGAACAAGCGCTATATCCAAAACGCTGCAAACACTGATCATGGGCACGCAGCTTTACTGGTTTGCTCCTGGTGATGGAGAAATCTTTCTTCCTGTATACTACAAATTACAACCTGGTCTCACATTCCCTAGTATCTCAGTGTGTTATTAGGTTGATTCCAAAGTGAAAGGTCACTGGTTCGAATCAAGGAGCAGCCATGAAGATTTCCCAAGAAAAGAGAAACCGCATCATCGATAGCGGTCTCTCGGCCAAGGACATTGCCAAACTGCATCATGTGAGGAGTTTGAACAAAATGAAATTTAAGCCCATGCATTCAAAAGCCAAGAGGTGGACGTCAAGACAAAATGATCGGAGTCAACAAGCCAGGTCATCACAAGGTCTATAAGTTCTGGAGCGACAAACACGGCAGTGGAGGCATCCATGAAAGCACCGAGCGACGCACGTTACACAAGTCTGGAATGGTGGCCTGAAAAAAGGGGACGAAGCCTCGACTACAATATCATCTTAAGAAGCGTCTGCTCAAGTTTGCAGAAAAGTATGAAAAGTGGACAGTAGAAGATTGGAAACGGGTGATTTAAAGAGATGAGATGGAAGTCCATAGACTAGGCTCTGATGGGTGTGGAAGAAATGAGAGAAAAAGGGACTAATGGATCGAGAAATTGAAGGAATTTACAAGGCCACTGGAGAAAGCATGATGATATGAGGTTGTTTCACAGCCAAAGGTGTTGGCTACTTGACCAGGATCGATGTGATCTCAATGAGCAAAATTAGAGTATCCTACAAGACAAGTTATTCCATACACTCAAGTACTATGGGTATGAAAAGGACGACCATGTTCCAGCAGGACAACGACCCAAAGCATACGCTGAGATTGGCAAAGAAATTATTCAATGACAATAAAGTAGAGGTGCTGGATTGTCCCCACAGTCCCCAGACCTCATCCCAATCCAACACTTGTGGGTAGAGTAAAGAAAAAGCTGTATACATCCCCCAGAGAGCCGACCAGTATACACCAACATTGGGGACATGTAGAAGAGACCTGGGATCAGATTTCGGTTGACACCTGCTCGATTCTGATCGCGAGCCCAAAAAGATTCAGGACGTGTTGAAAACCAAAGGCGGCTATACAAAATACTAACAAAATAATTAAAATATTGATTTTTAGAAGTAAAACAGTAACAATGCAGTGACATTGCAGGAATCTGCATAACTAATCATATGCTAAATTGCTGCAAGTCAAATTTATGTATGAGATAGCCAAGATAATTGTCTATAGAATGAAGGTCATCTCACGATCAAAACTATAGTGGATGGTGAGATATGGAGCCTGAAAATCAAAAGATCAACACATTGTTACCCTTTTTGCTCGTCAGTGTATATGCTATAGTTGTCTTCTATCGACGTTTTTACTCGGAATCAACTGTAAAGGCCGCTTTACACGCTGCGACATCGCTAAAGCGATGTCGTCGGGGGCACGGAATTCGTGACGCACATCCGGCCGCTCTAGCAATGTCGTTGCGTGTGACACCTACGTGCGATCGAAAATCGACGCAAACACGTGCAAAATCACTCATCGGTGACATGCCCCCTATTCCGAATTATTGTTGCTGCTGCAGGTACAATGTTTTTCGTCGCTCCTGTGGCAGCACACATCGCTATGTGTCACACCACAGGAACGAGGAACCTCTCCTTACCTGCGGCCGCCGGCAATGAGGAAGGAAGGAGGTGGGCGGGATGTTCGTCCCGCTCATCTCCGCCCCTCCGCTTTGATTGGGCGGCTGCTTGGTGATGCTGCACAAACCGCCCCCTTAGAAAGGAGGTGGTTCGCTGGTCGCAGCGACGTCGCTAGGTAGGCAAGTCCATGTGACTGGTCCGCGCGATTTTGTGCGCCACAGGCAGCGATTTGCCCGTGATGCACAAACGATGGGGGCAGCTACGCTCGCTAGCGAGATAGCAGCGTGTAAAGCGGCCTTTTGTGAGCTATCCTATCAAAAGGGCTTATTCACTCGCTAGGGCGTACACATCCTTTCAATTGTTTCCACAGATAGCATATAGACCTATTACAGGTGCATCTCAATAAATTAGAATATCATCAAAAAGTTAATTTATTTCACTAATTCAATGCATAAAGTGAAGCACATAATTATATAGTCATTACATACAGAGGGATCTATTCCTATATATTATATAGTCATTACTCACAGAGGGATCTATTCCTATATATTATATAGTCATTACACACAGAGGGATCTATTCCTATATATTATATAGTCATTACATACAGAGGGATCTATTCCTATATATTATATAGAGTCATTACACACAGAGGGATCTATTCCTATATATTATATAGTCATTACACACAGAGGGATCTATTCCTATATATTATATAGAGTCATTACACACAGAGGGATCTATTCCTATATATTATATAGTCATTACTCACAGAGGGATCTATTCCTATATATTATATAGTCATTACACACAGAGGGATCTATTCCTATATATTATATAGTCATTACACACAGGGATCTATTCCTATATATTATATAGTCATTACACACAGAGGGATCTATTCCTATATATTATATAGTCATTACACACAGAGGGATGTATTCCTATATATTATATAGTCATTACACACAGAGGAATTTATTCCTATATATTATATAGTCATTACACACAGGGATCTATTCCTATATATTATATAGTCATTACACACAGAGGGATCTATTCCTATATATTATATAGTCATTACACACAGAGGAATTTATTCCTATATATTATATAGTCATTACACACAGGGATCTATTCCTATATATTATATAGTCATTACACACAGAGGGATCTATTTCACATGTTTATTTTTGTTGATGATTATGGCTTACAGTCAATAAAAACCCAAAAGTCATTATCTCAGAAAATTAGTCTTGTTAGGTGCTTTGTCATACCCAGAGCACTTAACGCCTCATTTGCATGTGAATTAAAACGCGAATTACTCAGAAATGCAGCAACAGATAGAAGATATAAAGCTGTCCATGGATTTGGCTTTCAAAAGACCAGGTCTTCTAAGATTTGGGGGTGGATTGGTCTTCTTGTCAGATGATCCTTTTTAAGGGGGGGGGGGGGATTTTAAAGTAGAACGAGTCTCCACAACCACAAAATTGAACTCTATGGGAAAATTATACTTCCATTCCTTTATGTATGTGTGTGAGTAACCAGTAATCTGATGCCAGGTTTTTTGTTTTCCATAGGCTTTAATTCATGGTCTGAACAGACATTACTACTCTATAACCATTAACTACAGAAAGAACGAACTGGAACAGAAGGTGAGCATTCCTGCTGCCATTAACGAGTATTATCTGAATTACTAGCATTCGTACCGCTGCAGACAATCATGTGAAAGATGTGGATAGAGCGACATTGTACTGGTTTATAGTAACCTTTTAATTGCTTTAATTAGTAATTGGACCCCAACCAAAAACAGGTTTATTTTCGTCATATTTCCGCAAGTATGGAAAGTGGGTAACTATCCTTTTTGTAAATAAGTATCAAAAAACCTTTAGATAAAAATCCATAAGGATACAATAAATAAAGGAAATGATGATGAAATTGATATTAAAATTAATATTTTTTATTCAATAAATATTCATTACAAATCCATAGAAGTACAAGGCAGGAGAAAGTCCCATAAATTGTAGCAGCGGTTTATCTGGAAAATAAAGTGCTTAGTGCAAAGACCACTATTATTTAAATACATGTCTATTTATCATATATAACAAGGTGCACAGTGCAAAATTAAATGTCCAAGTAATATGATATATATGGAAAAGATAAAGTATAATTATCCTATATATCAACGAAACAAAGTGTAAAGATGTATTAATTTGTAAAGGAAATCGTACCTTCAAAGTGGTCAGTAAATGATCCAAAGTATGCCGCTATGCCCCGACGCGCGTTTCAGCGATTTTTTTTATTTTTTTTTTTTTTTCCTCAGGGGATGCTATAACTAACTATCCTTTTGTGGTAGCTTCTTAGCTCGGACGCCCCTCCCTGTTCAGTGCATCACGAGTTTCCGCACCGACTACACTTAATTTGTGTTGTTTTTTTTTTTTTCTCATTTTATCAGAATTAAAATAATTTTATTAATAGAGGCAAAATTGTGTTGTCTTTAATGTTGTAAATGGTTTTTGTTTTTTCCATTATTTTTTTTTTTTTTATAATGCAGATGCTGTTGAACTTGCACAAGAAGAGCTGGATGGAGGGACTGACACTTCAAGACTACAGCGAGCACTGTAAACTCAATGAGACGGTGGTGAAGGAGATGTTAGAACTTGCCAAGAATTATAATAAGGTATTCCGCACACGTTTTAGCACTTTATCTACCTTTTATACATATGGAAGCTGATATGGAACAATCCGGTGACAAGCCGCCTACTATCCATAATATGGGCCTGAACCATGAATCAAGATGGCACTGGACTTGTGCCATGACTCTATTACTGTGTATTGTCCACAAATAAGCTATAGTTGCGGTTCAATAATGAAGGGTCCATGCTGCTAAAAAAAAAAGTTACTGCAGGACACTTCATTATAGAAAGTAGACACCCCCAAAAGAAAAGACAGAAGACCCCAGACGCCGATCAGAAAGCTGCAGTGGAATGCACGCCCACACACATCAGATCTGACTTCACGTTGACGGCGCTGCAGCCAATTACTGGGGTCGGCCGTTTTACCCATGTAGCTGGCACGAGCCGCTAAGTTCAGTGATTCCCTGCAGCGCTATCTACGTTAACTGCTCCAATCTAGCATCTGGGTCAGTCTATTGCTGCTAATGTGCATGTGCCCAACAAGAAGTAGGAGTCTAATATTAAACCTAGTGGCCAGTGGGAAAATTGCAAGATATTAATTTAGAAAGCGATATTAAAAATAATTTTTCAAACGTTTTAAAAATTTAAAAATTATAACAATTTAACATAATCTGCCAAAGGATTTTTCCAGCATTGTATAAAACATGTATCTGTATCTCTAAAGGATAGAGATTTGTTTATTTATTTTCTGACCCTCTTTTACTCAGTTAATGATATTCTCTGACCACATAAAAGTTGAGCTAAACTTTAATGTCATAAAATTGGAACAGAGGACCCCAGAAAAGGTCCAATCTCAAAGAGTTACAAGCTCACTGACTTATTCTCTTTGAGCTCATTCTGTGCAGGGAAACAAAGCATGTAAAAGATAAACAGTGCAGCATTGTCAGAGGTTCAATTGTTGTGTAGCCCAAAACATATGCATTTCAGTAATATATATAATATATATACGGTATATCTATATATTTAATTGCCTTATTCTGTCTGTCTGTCTTGCTCCAAAATTGTCCTTACGGTGACACAAAGCTGATTGGCCGCTGGGCTCGCCATGGCCCCGCCCCCCGCACGGATTGGCCGCTCGCCCAGGCTCCGCCCCCCCACAGATTGGCCTCGCCCCGGCACCCTGCAGGCATTGGCAACTCTGCCACGCCCCGCCCCCCTCACGCAATGCACGCTAGCTCTGGCCCCCGCCCCCCCCCCCACGCATTCCCTGAACCGACACGGTCACGGAGCCACGACTACCAGGTGAGTACTGTACCCCTGGGAGCCCACATCAGCGTACGCCGCCAAACCAGCCGACACATACCCTCGCATTGCTGGGGCTGGCCGGTGTATGCTGGTGTGGGCTCCCGTGCGAGCGGGGGACGAGATACGCTGGTAACCATGGTAGCATAGTTACCAGCGCATCAAGGTCCTGCAGCGGCGGAACATACACACACGCACACACACACACATACACACACACACACACATACACACACACACACACACACACACACACATCAGATCACACTCACTCTCACACACACATCACATCTCATCCACACACTCACAACATCCTGGGACATCGCTTGCTTCTCGGCGGCGATACTGTGCTGTGAGCTTCCAGGACCTGCCAGAGGATCACATGGCCAGAAGCATGTGGTATCTCCGGATGTTGTGAGTATAAGCGCGTATGTGCAATATCGTCAGTGTGTGTGTGTGTGTGTGTGTGTGTGTGTGTGAGTGTATGCGATCGGGTGTGTGTGAGTGTATGCGATCGGGTGTGTGTGAGTGTATGCGATCGGGTGTGTGTGTGTGTATGCGATCGGGTGTGTGTGTGTGTATGCGATCGGGTGTGTGTGTGTGTATGCGATCGGGTGTGTGTGTGTGTATGCGATCGGGTGTGTGTGAGTGTATGCGATCGGGTGTGTGTGAGTGTATGCGATCGGATCTGTGAGTGTCGGCAGAGGAGCACGGCGTGCTGGAGGAGGCTGGGAGGAGAGAGGCTGATCCTGGGGAAGGCTGGGATGGGGAGGCTCAGAGAAGAGAGGCTGATGCTGGGGGAGGCTGAGGCTGGGAGGAGAGAGGCTGATGCTGGGGACCGAAAAGGCTGATGCTGGGAGGAGAGAGGCTGATGCTGGGGGAGGCTGAGGCTGGGGTAGGCTGGGAGGAGAGAGGCTGATGCTGGGAAGAGAGAGGCTGATGCTGGGAAGAGAGAGGCTGATGCTGGGGGAGGCTGATGCTGGGGGAGGCTGATGCTGGGGGAGGCTGATGCTGGGGGAGGCTGATGCTGGGGGAAGCTGAGGCTGGGGTAGGCTGGGAGGAGAGAGGCTGATGCTGGGGACAGAAAGGCTGATGCTGGGAGGAGAGAGGCTGATGCTGGGAGGAGAGAGGCTGATGCTGGGAGGAGAGAGGCTGATGCTGGGAGGAGAGAGGCTGATGCTGGGAGGAGAGAGGCTGATGCTGGGAGGAGAGAGGCTGATGCTGGGAGGAGAGAGGCTGATGCTGGGAGGAGAGAGGCTGATGCTGGGAGGAGAGAGGCTGATGCTGGGAGGAGAGAGGCTGATGCTGGGAGGAGAGAGGCTGATGCTGGGAGGAGAGAGGCTGATGCTGGGAGGAGAGAGGCTGATGCTGGGAGGAGAGAGGCTGATGCTGGGGACAGAGAGGCTGATGCTGGGGACAGAGAGGCTGATGCTGGGGACAGAGAGGCTGATGCTGGGGACAGAGAGGCTGATGCTGGGGACAGAGAGGCTGATGCTGGGGACAGAGAGGCTGATGCTGGGGACAGAGAGGCTGATGCTGGGGACAGAGAGGCTGATGCTGGGGACAGAGAGGCTGATGCTGGGGACAGAGAGGCTGATGCTGGGGACAGAGAGGCTGATGCTGGGGACAGAGAGGCTGATGCTGGGGACAGAGAGGCTGATGCTGGGGACAGAGAGGCTGATGCTGGGGACAGAGAGGCTGATGCTGGGGACAGAGAGGCTGATGCTGGGGACAGAGAGGCTGATGCTGGGGACAGAGAGGCTGATGCTGGGGACAGAGAGGCTGATGCTGGGGACAGAGAGGCTGATGCTGGGGACAGAGAGGCTGATGCTGGGGACAGAGAGGCTGATGCTGGGGACAGAGAGGCTGATGCTGGGGACAGAGAGGCTGATGCTGGGGACAGAGAGGCTGATGCTGGGGACAGAGAGGCTGATGCTGGGGACAGAGAGGCTGATGCTGGGGACAGAGAGGCTGATGCTGGGGACAGAGAGGCTGATGCTGGGGACAGAGAGGCTGATGCTGGGGACAGAGAGGCTGATGCTGGGGACAGAGAGGCTGATGCTGGGGACAGAGAGGCTGATGCTGGGGACAGAGAGGCTGATGCTGGGGACAGAGAGGCTGATGCTGTGGGGACAGAGAGGCTGATGCTGTGGGGTAGAGAGGCTGATGCTGTGGGGTAGAGAGGCTGATGCTGTGGGGACAGAGAGGCTGATGCTGTGGGGTAGAGAGGCTGATGCTGTGGGGTAGAGAGGCTGATGCTGTGGGGTAGAGAGGCTGATGCTGTGGGGTAGAGAGGCTGATGCTGTGGGGTAGAGAGGCTGATGCTGTGGGGTAGAGAGGCTGATGCTGTGGGGTAGAGAGGCTGATGCTGTGGGGTAGAGAGGCTGATGCTGTGGGGTAGAGAGGCTGATGCTGTGGGGTAGAGAGGCTGATGCTGTGGGGTAGAGAGGCTGATGCTGTGGGGTAGAGAGGCTGATGCTGTGGGGTAGAGAGGCTGATGCTGTGGGGTAGAGAGGCTGATGCTGTGGGGTAGAGAGGCTGATGCTGTGGGGTAGAGAGGCTGATGCTGTGGGGTAGAGAGGCTGATGCTGTGGGGTAGAGAGGCTGATGCTGTGGGGTAGAGAGGCTGATGCTGTGGGGTAGAGAGGCTGATGCTGTGGGGTAGAGAGGCTGATGCTGTGGGGTAGAGAGGCTGATGCTGTGGGGTAGAGAGGCTGATGCTGTGGGGTAGAGAGGCTGATGCTGTGGGGTAGAGAGGCTGATGCTGTGGGGTAGAGAGGCTGATGCTGTGGGGTAGAGAGGCTGATGCTGTGGGGTAGAGAGGCTGATGCTGTGGGGTAGAGAGGCTGATGCTGTGGGGTAGAGAGGCTGATGCTGTGGGGTAGAGAGGCTGATGCTGGTGCAGCATGGGGGATGGAGCACGTTTGGGAGTGCGCAGCATGGGAGATGGAGCACGATGGGGGGTGCGCAGCATGGGGGATGGAGCACGATGGGGAGTGCGCTGCATGGGGGATGGAGCACGATGGGGAGTGCGCTGCATGGGGGATGGAGCACGATGGGAAGTGCGCTGCATGGGGGATGGAGCACGATGGGAAGTGCACACCTCCCCCAACACACACACACACACGCGCGCGCACTGCACAACACACCACACACACACTGGGGACCACAAACAACTGCCCTACACAGACACCCACACACACAGACAACGCTGCACACACAAATATACGCACATACCGCACAACATACACATTGCACAAAACATACCTCCCCCCAAAACACACCACACACACGAACCGCGCAACACACACACACACAACGCTACAGACACACAGCGCTACACAAACAACGCAACACACATACAACACCGCTCTCACCCCCCGTCACACCCAGACAACACCCAGAACATGTACAGCGCCCTACACAAACACTTGGTAAATACACACAACAACATATATATATATATATATATATATATATATATATGTATATATATATATATATATATATATATATATATATATATATATATATATATATATATATATATATATATATAACAAAAATCATACATGAACTACACAATACGTAAATTCTAGAATACCCGATGCGTAGAATCGGGCCACCTTCTAGTATGTATATATATATATATATATGTGTGTATGTATAATGTATATTATAGATAAAAAATATGAAATATAAAAATATATTGTAATACACACACACATTATATATATGGATATTAATATATATATATATATATATATATATATATATTACAATATATTTTTATATTTCATATTTTTTATCTATAATATACATTATACATACACACATATATATATATATATATATATATATATATATATATATATATATAATGTGTGTATGTATAATGTATATTATAGATAAAAAATATGAAATATAAAAATATATTGTAATATATATATATATATATATATATATATACACATTATATATGTATATTAATATATATATATATGTATATTAATATATATATATATATTAATATCCATATATATAATGTGTGTGTGTATTACAATATATTTTTATATTTCATATTTTTTATCTAATATAAATTTTATTTTTATATATATATATAATAAAATTTATATTAGATAAAAAATATGAAATATAACAATATATTGTAATATATATGTATATATATTATATACATACACACATTATATATATGTATATTAATATATATATATATATATATATATATATATATATATATATATATATATTAATATACATATATATAATGTGTGTGTGTGTGTGTATATAATATATTACAATATATTTTTATATTTCATATTTTTTATCTATATATGACAATATACAATGACGAGGGAAAGAAACAGCCAAGAAAAGACAAACTGTTCAAATTTTGTAATGAAACCCAAATGCCAATATGAGTTTTGGTCCAAAATGCATACATTTAAGAAAATAAGTATATGTATGTGCCCCGGAAGGTGACCATTTGATTTAAAGGGCACCAACCAGCAGGATTTTCATATATAAAGTAAAGCCGGTGCTATACTGCCGCTAGGATGCTGAATTTAAGCATAGCTTTTGTTATGAGATTGGATGTTATATTTGAGAAATATTTGCAAGTAAAGTTCCAGCAATGCACTGCTATTTGATTGACAGGTGCAACAAGAAGGGAATATGTGGGTCGGATCTTGCTATCTATTCCTGCCCCTGTCTGCCTGCTCTGGAATTAACATCCATGACGGCGACAGCGGGAGGAAGGTCTGTTAGGCAGACAGGGGTGGGAATAGATAGCAAGACCCGACCCACATATTCCCTTCCTTTTGCACCTGTCAATCAAATAGCAGTGCATTGCTGGAACTTTACTTGCACATATTTCTGAAATAACACATTCAATCTCAGAACAAAAGCTATGCTTACACTCAGTATCCCAGGACCAGTGTAGCACTGGCTTTACTTTATATATGAAAATCCTGCTGGTTGGGTCCCTTTTAAAGTAAAATATTTACCCCGGCGGTGCAGATCAGTGGCTGATAGATTTTATGCGATCTCATGTAAAGTGAAGTGCGCACAGTGGCGCCGCATTCCCCTCTCGATTTGCTTAGTAATGAGCCCCATTTCCATATATCAGACGAGCGTTCGCTCTCCGCGCGGAGGGATCTGCTCAGTATCTCAGCCTGTACCGCATGTTGTCATGTCACTTCTTGTTTTCCAATGTGGCTGCTGCCGGTGGATGGGAGTGGGTGTCAGCCGTGGCATTGAGAAGCTTTCCGTGAAGCTTTGAGAGACGTGAAGGTGAAATCGCTCTTGTGCTTTCACGGTCGCAGTCTGCGTTAGACGGAAGGAAAAAAAAAAAAGAAAAATCTGCTTTCTTTCTATATTGTCAAATTTGATAGGTGCACGTTTCATTAATTGAAAGCTTGTAGCAATCCAGAGCAGGGAGCGCGGCGGTCATATTTATTATACCGCTATAAATAGACAGAACGATACAGAGAGAACCGTGCAATGCATGCACAGAGGAGAGCGGTGTGGAGCTTTATATATTTTATTATACATCCATCATCTCGTATTGTTACAAATAAATGTGGACTGGATTATGTGATGTAGTCTCTTTTATTATGCTACATTTTATTTTTTGAGGAGGGGACGTTCTAGGCTTTATTTTCAGGTCAGCCTCACCTTAGGCTATGTGCGCACTGGGTGTTTTTGGGCTCAAAACTGCATGACTTTCCTTCCCCAGCAAAGTCTATGACTTTTTTCATTTTTGCTGTCCGCACACACCTTTTTTTTTTTTTTTTTTTTTCCCAGCTGCGTTTTTGAGCTTTAAAAAAAAAAAAAAATTGACATGTCAATTCTTTCCTTCGTTTTCCCCCATGCAATGCATTGGAAAAACGCAGTGATGCAAAATGCAGCCAAAAACGCATGCTTTTTTTTTTTGCGCGTTTTTGCCGAGGGTGCGTTTTTAGCCACCAAAACCACACAAAAAACGCAGCATCAAAAAAAGTTCAGTGTGCGCATAGCCCAAGAGAGATTGTCTCATGAATAATATCAGTGGCCTTATAGATGCAGGTCCCAAGTCTGAGACTGGTACCTATCTCCAGAATAGGGGGTCCCCACTCTAATCCGTTGTTCCAAATAGTGCACCAGACGCAGTGATGAGAAATGGCCACACATGCGCCACATTCGCTTCTCACTGCCATCACTCAGCCGAATTCAGCACAGAGGATCACAGATTATGCCATCAATATTTATTTGAAGTAGATGCCAACTTGGGGACCGGCTTTTAAGTCCTGAATGTGTCCCCTGTTCTGAATGCAGCTCCCTCGTTTGACATCTGCATTTAGTAGGGGTTCATTCCATGCCCCCTGATCCTTATTTCCCTGTCTTCAAATTGATCCGTTTTATTAAGCAGTGAAAAGAGCATGCTGAGAATGCGCAGCCAGCGCACTGCGGCACCTTTTTTGCGGCACTGCGGCACCTTTTTTGCGACACTGCGGCACCTTTTTTGCGGCACTTCAACACTTTTTTTGCGGCACTTCAACACTTTTTTTGCGGCACTTCGGGACCTTTTTTGTAGCACTTTTTTGCGGCACTGTGGCACCTTTTTGCGGCACCTTTTTGCGGCACTGCGGCACCTTTTTGCGGTACTGCGTCACATTTTTGCAGCACCTTTTTGGGGCACTGCAGCACCTTTTTGGGGCACTGTAGCACCTTTTTGGGGCACTGCAGCACCTTTTTGCGACACTGCGGCACCTTTGCAACGGGAGTTTTGGTCCCAGTTTTGGCGTTGGGACCTGCATCTATTAGGCATAAATGCCAGTACTGAGACAACCCATTTGTGGCTGCATTCACATCACGTCTGCTCCTCTAGGATACACAGAGTATGCGAATAGACCCTTGTAGACTTTACAGATGCTGTAGGTATCTCAACTCACTTGGTTGCGGTTCAGGTAGGCACAGGAGAACGTTCAGGCTGCTTTATTAAAATTCCATAAAGCATGTCACCAACACAGAAAATAAATGGTCCAAAACAATGGCATTTCTGTGAAAGTTCATTATACAAGTCCTGTCATGGAGGTGTACACAGGAGGCCTTCTTCCCTCCACACACTGACATCTAATGAATCCACCTGGACTTCCTTAAATCCACCATGCCACACCACGGGGTGGGGATCTGTGAGTACCTAGTCCCACCAATCTCTCTAACAGCTCGTGAACCTGGCCCTTGTCAGCTCTAGTAATCCTCTCAGTACTATATGTGCTAGAGCTAGCTTCCAGGCTTACATCACTGAGGACAATCACCTCTGTGATACATATCTCCCATCCATGGCTTGTCCAGCAGCCATCTTACAATGCCAAAAGAGTGTCTCTTTTTGGCATTGGTCAATCTAATATACTTCAATATAGTCCCTGCCTGACTCAGTAGTTGCATCATACAAGGTAGTAAAATTGCTAAAGCTGCCATGGGAAAACTTTCAGAACAAGAAGTGTCTGTAGCCGGGAGGCTGCTGCAGTAGAAATCTCATACTATCTACAGAGATCAATGATTCTCCCAGTCCACATTATTGGTGCATTGCATTTTATGTGAATATTAAACTTTAGAAATAATAATTTTCTGCACTTTTTTTTCAGGCTGTGGAAGAGGAAGATAAGATGACACCCGAGCAGCTGGCCATTAAAAATGTTGGCAAACAGGTAGGTACCGTGTATGCTGCACCACAAGATCAGAGTATACTATATTTTTTTCGTTTTATAAAGATGCACACCAAATTTAGAGATAAAAAAGGGGGTCCCTTTTATACTCCGGTGTTGTCTTACCAGAGGGGGGCAGCAGTTGTGGTGAAGCGGGGTCACAGGAGGCAGAGGTTGGGGTAGCAGCGGCGGTGACGAGTCAGTGGTGGAACAGGCCGGTGCGATGAGTGTCCCAGTCTGTTCGCGGTCCCGGTTCAAGTGATGGCACCCGGAGCGGCGCATGTACAGATGGAGCTCTCATCCAAGAGCTCAATCTGCGCACACGCTGACTCCCGGCGCCATCATTTGAAACTGGGACCGCGGACACACTGGGTCACCCGCAGTCCGCACAGCCGTCCGCACGAACAGAGTGGCTGGCCGCACAGAGGAGCAGCTGGCCGCTGGGACGGAGGCAGCTGGCACTGACAGGCAGCCGTCACGCATCCACAGGCACCCGGTCGCCCGAACGCACACAGAGCCGCACAGACAGCCCCATCAGTAGGCTATATTCAGATTTGAAGACTCACCCCTCATTTTCCTCACAAATTTTTCAGAGGAAAAGTGCGTCGTATAATCCGAAAAATACAGTAATATCATGTAGTTTTATGCTGGCTCCGTCTCCAGCATGTAACTATTTTTATATTTCTTTTCACTGACAATGAGCAGATAATTTGTCATATGTTAAGATAGTCGATCCGTAGTAGGGGGATATGAGTCTTGTAGCTTATGTATAAAGTGATCTGAGAGTAAGTAGGGGGGTATGATGCTGCAGTTTCTATGGTGTAGCCTATGTATTACGTGCTGTGAGAGGGAGCAGGGGGGGTATGATGCTGCAGTTTCTATGCTGTAGCCTATGTATTATGTGTTGTGAGAGGGAGCAGGGGGGTATGATGCTGCAGTTTCTATGGTGTAGCCTATGTATTACGTGCTGTGAGAGGGAGCAGGGGGTATGATGCTGCAGTTTCTATGCTGTAGCCTATGTACTATGGGCTGTGAGAGGGAGCAGGGGGGGTATGATGCTGCAGTTTCTATGCTGTAGCCTATGTACTATGGGCTGTGAGAGGGAGCAGGGGGGTATGATGCTGCAGTTTCTATGCTGTAGCCTATGTACTATGGGCTGTGAGAGGAATCAGGGGGGTATGATGCTGCAGTTTCTATGCTGTAGCCTATGTACTATGGGCTGTGAGAGGGAGCAGGGGGGGTATGATGCTGCAGTTTCTATGCTGTAGCCTATGTATTACGTGCTGTGAGAGGGAGCAGGGGGGGTATGATGCTGCAGTTTCTATGCTGTAGCCTATGTATTACGTGCTGTGAGAGGGAGCAGGGGGTATGATGCTCCAGTTTTTATGCTGTAGCCTATACTATGGGCTGTGAGAGGGAGCAGGGGGGTATGATGCCGATTCTATGCTGTAGCCTACGTATTACGTGCTGGGAGCGGGGGCGTTACCATGCTTCAGTTTGTTGTAGCCTATGTATTTAGAGGCTGTGAGAGTGTGGAGGGGGGATATGATGCTGCAGTTTCTATGCTGTAGCATATGTATTACATGTTGTTAAAGTGTAGAAAAATCAGAGCTGGCAGACCAGTTCTGACGTCTCATCAGGAAAATCTTGCTTTTTCTCACTAGGATACAAAAAGTTGCTGTCAAAAAAAAAAAAAATATGGGAAAGGCGACACTTTCTCTTCTTGTTGCACCACTTTGCTTTTTCCAGGCTCCCAAATAGCTTGCCATTTGAGTCCGCATCACCAATTCCTGTTAATAGACCATTCCTTTAAGTTTGCATTCAGATATTTCTGTCAATCTAAAGTGTAATTATACTGTCATAAAACTTATGTTCTGTCTTATGAGACTTGTTAAAAGTTTTTATAGGTGGGGGTGGGGGGGCGGCAAAGTGCTTAAACCTCCACCGATCTACAGACTTTGTATTGTGCCGCTCATCTTCAGTCTCTAAGGAGAGCAGCACTTGCCAGTGAGTTTCCCTTTAATTTAAAGAGGACCAACCACCAGGATTTTCCTATATAACCTAAAGCCAGTGCTATACTGGCGCTATCATGCTGATTCTATACATACCTTTAGTTTTGAGATCGGATGTATAGTTTCTGAAATACAGGCAAGTAAAGTTTGTGAAATGCGCCTTTACTTGATTGATAGGTGCTACAGAATATCTATGGTAATAAGTGGGTCTGGTTTTGTTAGTTATTCCCGCCCCTGTCTGCTGCTTGTTCCTCCTCCCCCTGTCTCTGTTATTACAGGGGGAGAAGGAAGGAGGAAGGACAGTCATACAGACAGGGGCGGGAATAAGTAACAAAACCCAGCCTGCCTATTAGATATTCTGTTGCTCCTGTCAATCAAATAACAGTGCACATTTCACAAACTTTACTTGCCTGTATTTCAGAAACTATACATCCGATCTCACAACTACAGGTATGTATAGAATCAGCCTGATGGCACCAGTATAGCACTGGCTTTAGTTTATATAGGAAAATCCTGCTGGTTGGTCCTCTTTAAGCGATTGGTATGAAGCCTAACCAATCCGAAGCTCTGATATCTCAAAAGTTTTGCAAGTTTTCTGTAACTTGATGTGTTGCGTTCACCATGTTGACTTTTTCTTTCATCTCTTACAGGATCCGAAACGTCACTTGGAGGAACACGTGGACGTCCTGATGACATCAAACATCGTTCAGTGTTTAGCAGCCATGTTGGACACAGTCGTATTTAAATAGTGGATGCATGGAGAGCGCACCTTTTTGTTTTGCTTAAGTGGTTTATGTATGGAGACCACAGACGGCCTTCCAGACGGTCACCTTCCTTGATAATACTTTGTATCTGCTGCAGTCGGGTTCATTTCTTAGGTTGTTTTTTTTTCTTTTTATATCATATTTTATGAAGTTGACTCTTTTATTATGAAATGAACCTTTTCTGGTGAAATCCTCTGTAAATTAGGGGGTTATATGGACACAAATCGGACATCAATCCGGAGCCACGGGGGTTAACGCTCATTGTGCACCAGTAATAAACTCTCACTTTACTCAAAGACATCCAAGAACATGAACCGCAGCTTCAGACAGGGACATCTGGCACCGGCGGTGACCTGGGAGCAGCACAGTAACACCTCCCCATCTCCCCGTGTAATTACTTCTGTTCCTAAATGTCAGGGACGTCACAGACTACAAACTTCTTTAAACATTCTTGTATTAAGTCTGTATTTAATATTTGGGATATTAATGTATTTAATATTTGGGATATTAATGCCGCAAGTGTCGCTACATAATAAAATTACAGTTACACCTTTCCGGTTCCTTGTACCTTTTTTTTCTGTGAAACTTATCTTTTTTAGGAATTTTCCAGATTTAGTAAACTAAGCTTAAAGGGAAGATGTCATCCAAAAAAAAAAATTCAATAACTGAAAAAAAAATGTAAAGTATTAATGTTTTAATGTTTTGTTTAAATATTATTTGTTTTCAATTGAGCAAAATATAAAAAAAAATTAAAGTTTGATATTTTCCACTGTTAAACACTAGGGGGAGCAGCTGCTGAAATCCTAATGTAGAACTAGCTCACATTACAGCTGCAGTAAAGTGGGCAGAACCTGCTCTCCTGTGTGTGATGTCACCTCCCCCTCCCAATCTGGATGTTTTCAAAAGGAAAAGGGAAGATGAAGTTTCGGATCACAGTGCGGAGCCATTTTGTTGGTGACCACAAATGTCTAAAGTGTCAACAAGGACAGCTTCATAGTGTTCCTCACATAGCGCTTTGCATGCCCCAGTCCAGCAATGCTCTGCCACACGCACAGACACACACACACACACAATGCTCTGCCACACGCACACACACAATGCTCTGCCACACGCCCGCCCGCAGTGCTCTGCCACACGCCCGCCCGCAGTGCTCTGCCACACGCCCGCCCGCAGTGCTCTGCCACACGCCCGCCCGCAGTGCTCTGCCACACGCCCGCCCGCAGTGCTCTGCCACACGCCCGCCCACAATGCTCTGCCACACGCACGCTGGCCTGCAGTGCTTTGCCACACGCACACACAGATGCCTGCCTGCAATGCTCTGAGTGCCCGCCAACAATGCTGTGCCACACGCATGCACAGACACCTGCTCGCAATGCTCTGCATGCATGCCCGCACGCAATGCTCTGCGTCCACACACGCAATGCTCTGCGTCCACACACGCAATGCTCTGCGTGCACGCACGCATGCCACGCAATGCTCTACAAAGCAGTGGTAGCAGGGGGAGGGGTGCCGGTACTCACACAGGCCGAGGGTGACAGGGGTAAAGAGCATACGCTGTGAGCTGCACAAAGATGGCGTCGATTTCCTCCCTCTGATGTGATCTGGACAGCCCAGGAGACGCATCCAGATGACAGCAGGGAGCTCTCCTGTATTAAGTATAAGGTCGCAGTCCGACCATCAGAGTGAATACACAGGGGCTTCCATAAAGGAGGTAACTGTCGTTACACACCGCAAATCCAAGATGGCAGCCCCCAGTGCCTTCAGTAAAACTAGAATTAAATAAAAACTAAATAAACAGAGAATTTAATTATGTATTAAAAATATTTGATTTCATATTCACTATTATTAATACAAAAAAAAGACCCCTTCCCTTTTTAAGGTGGATTATTTCATGGAGTTTTATTTCTTTATTTATAACTGAGTGCCTCATCCAATTGCTGCTGTTCTATTGATTCTGGAACATTTTTTATTTTTCTTCTATGCTCCTCCGTTCCAAAATTATGCCCATTTTCTCTTCAACCAATTGGGCGTATACCACAGAACTTCTGTGGGTGCGGCCATGTTTTGATTGGCCAGCATCAGAGGAGAAAAAGCAAAAACACCCCCAGAGAAGTTCTGTGGTACACGCCCATTTAGTTGAATGAAACATTTGCACTGGGGGGGAATTACTTACTAATGGAGGTGCACAGTAAAAAAAAAAAAAAAAACAAAACTGTTCCAGATCTGGTATTGCAACAGCAATTGGAGGAGGAACTCCTTTTGAAGGGAATCTGTCACCATGTTTTTACTCCCCTATCTGAGAGCAGCATATTTGTAGAGACAGAGACCCTAATTCCAGCGATGTGTCACTTACTTTGCTGTTTATCAGTTTGATAAAATCAATGTTTTCTCTGCTGCAGATGTTGCAGTTATACAGAGCTCATGAATATGCTGGACTACCTGCAGCACGCCAAGTAGTCCTGTAATGATAATCTCCTGCTGATTAAACAGTGATTATATCAAAACTACACAAAGCATCCCAGTAACTAATACATCACTGAAATCAGGGTCTCTGCCTCTACATTATGCTGCTCTCAGATTAGGTGGCACGAACCTGATGACAAATTCTCTTTTAAATGGGTTTTTCCACAAATGTTTATCACCAACCCACAGGGTAGGTGAAAAATGTCTCATGTAACCCCTGTACTAGTGATCAGTGGATATCCCAGCTGTGGGACCCCCAATCAGACACATCCGAGGGACAATGTTGGAGTGACCCAATCACAAGCTGATTGTTCATGATGTGGTTGGGAGTTTTCATTTGAATTCTCAAAACAATAGGGATTAGATAGTATCCCGATGGTGCTTTTTACTTCATTTAGGCAAATGGAGTCCAAAACAGGAACATTTCCAGTCTGCCTGATCTTTGTGGCAGTGTCATGTCTAAAGCTTTTTTTTTTTTTTTTTTTTGGGGGGGGGGGGGGTCCAACCGTGAGCCAGGGCACAGATGGTGTTTCAGTCCAACCTAACAAATGTTCCTTTCTCCCATGCAGCCAACATCCAAGTCTGCAAACTCACGACGAGTTCCCTCTACATATTTATTCTTAACAGGAAAGTCCACATTGAAGCTGAACATTTTCCAGTAGATCAGAGTTTGATCGGAGTGTTATTACCATAGTCGATCTGATTCTCTCAGATAAGATACTCTACGGTCGTTTGACCCTAGCCTTAAAGGGGAACTCCGGGGAGATAGTCTTTTACTGTCCCTGTCCTCATAAACTAGATAGAGGAGATGCACAGTGCTGTTCCATGTACTCACACTACCTGTAATTCAGTGTGACAGGAGCTGCTCCTTCTGTACCCCCTCCCCTCTGGGAAGTTGCATCTCACATCAGGGGCTGTGGCCTACTCCGTGCTGTTGGTAACAGCCGACCCCCTGTTAAAGCGGCTTCCCTGCAGTCTCCAAGAACAGGGGACATGGTGGGGTCTTGACCACGCTTCCTGTTCGCGGACTGCAGGGAAGCCGGCTGTTACAGCATGGAGTGGGCCACACACCTTGATGTGAGATGTAACATCCCAGAGGGTAGGAGGAGTAGAAAGAGCAGCTCCTGTCACACTGAATTACAGGTAGTGTGAGAATATGGAACAGCACTGTGCATCTCATCCTTATCATTTGAGAGCAGGGACAGTAGAAGAATATTCTTCATCTCCCCAGAGTACCCCTTTAAGACTAGGGTCAAACGACTGTAGAGTCGCTTATCTGAGAGAATCAGATCCATTATGGTAATGACACTCCAATCCACTTGATAAATTGCCCCATGAAATTAAGCAACGTTCCTGTGCACGTTCCATCTTATGTCACTTCTTTTAAAAGCTTCAAGATTCTGAAACTGCATAAGCAATTAAAAGAAGTGACCAGTCCATTCTTCTTCCTAGCGGAAAGTGTGCACTCTCTATACTTGTAAGTACAGAGTAAAAGGTGCGGCGGATGGAGCAGTCGCGAGAGTGGCGGCAAAACCACTGGTAAAGCTGATTCAGGAAAACAAGCGCTGACATTTTCTTAAAGTGGCTTTACCTGGGAAAATTTGGCAGGTGCGCCAGCATGTAAGAAACACTCTGTGCACGTCACCCAAGACCCTCCGCTAGTCTATACCTCTTAAGGCCCCGTCACACGCAGCGACGTATCTAACGATATATCGCCGGGGTCACGGATTCTGTGACGCACATCCGGCCTCGTTAGCAACATCGTTGCGTGTGACACCAACGAGCAGCTGTTAATGATGGAAAATACTCACCAAATCGTCCATCGTTGACACCTCGTTCATTTTCCAAAATCGTTGATTGTTGAAGGCGCAGGTTGTTCGTCGTTCCCGAGGCAGCACACATCGCTACGTGTGACACCGCGGGAACGACGAGC
Organism: Anomaloglossus baeobatrachus; assembly: GCF_048569485.1. Lineage (NCBI taxonomy): Eukaryota > Metazoa > Chordata > Amphibia > Anura > Aromobatidae > Anomaloglossus > Anomaloglossus baeobatrachus. Next base: position 44,962,824 of record NC_134359.1, read on the forward strand.
TACAGCTTATCTGCGGCCAGCGGCAATGCAGAAGGAAGGAGGTGGGCGGGATGTTACGCCCGCTCATCTCCTGCCCTCCGTTTCTTTTGGGCGGCCGCTTCGTGACGCCGCACAAACCGCCCCCTTAGAAAGGAGGCAGTTCGCCGGCAACAGCGACGTCGCTAGGCAGGTAAGTAGTGTGACTGCTCCAAACGATATTGTGCACCACGGGCAGCGATTTGCCCGTGCCGCACAAACGACGGGGGCGGGTCTGAATTTAGCCTAATCCTGTGATTTTAAAAGGACATTTAGGCAATTCCGGGTCATCATGGAGCCCAGACACTATGAATTTGGGGCTACAAAACAACTTCAATAACAATACTACTACAGAAGCCATGAACACAACAATGGAGCCCAGGAGAAGACGGAATATCACAGTGCCGCAGACAGAATTTTATTACCCTGTTCAAAATCTATGCCCCCCCCCCAACTATTACCTTTATAATGCTGGACTCTTATATGGCATAGGGGGCACGGGGCCGTCATAAGTGAGGTTTTGGTAGAACTGTATATTATTACGCTACAGGTTGCAAACACAATTTCAAATTGTTATTATAGAATTCAACTGTAATGAATCGCCTTTCTAATTATCTAACCCGGAACTGCAACAGATCCATGACTGTGGTATAAAATATATTGATGCTATAATACAATTATGTCTGGGTATGTTTCTACAAAATATTGTTTGTTTTTTTCCCCTCGTAGCTATAAGTGCATTGCTTGGCTTTCCATAAAAAGCAAACTACAGAATTTACAGTTTCTTTGGCATCATATACTTCTCCCCTCAGATCCCCGAGGCAAATAGAGGCAAATATGCTGTTTACTTAATTTACACCTCATTAATTGGACTAACTCCTCCCCGTCAGGGTCTGTATTTAATATCGAGCATTCTGATAAGTGTTAGTGACAGGTATGTTAACTTATATGCAGCTGAAATATATATATATATATTTTATATACACACACAGTGCTGGCCAAAAGTATTGGCCCCCTGCAATTCTGTCAGATAATACTCAGTTTCTTCTTGAAAATGATTGCACACATTCTTTGGTATTATTATTTTCATTTATTTTGCTTGCAATGAAAAAACACAAAAGAGAATGAAACAAAAATCAAATCATTGATCATTTCACACAAAACTCCAAAAATGGGCCAGACAAAAGTATTGGCACCCTTAGCCTAATACTTGGTTGCACAACCTTTAGCCAAAAAACTGCGAACAACCGCTTCCGGTAACCATCAATGAGTTTCTTACAATGCTCTCCTGGAATTTTAGACCATTCTTCTTTGGCAAACTGCTCCAGGTTCCTTAGATTTGAAGGGGGCCTTCTCCAAACTGCCATTTTGAGATCTCTCCACAGGTCTTCTATGGGATTCAGGTCTGGACTCATTGCTGGCCACTTTAGTAGTCTCCAGTGCTTTCTATCAAACCATTTTCTAGTGCTTTTTGAAGTGTTTTGGGTCATTGTCCTGCTGCAAGACCCATGACCTCTGAGGGAGACCCAGCTTTCTCACACTGGGCCCTACATTATGCTGCAAAATTTGTTGGTAGTCTTCAGACTTCATAATGCCATGCACACGATCAAGCAGTCCAGTGCTAGAGGCAGCAAAGCAACCCCAAAACATCAGGGAACCTCCGCCATGTTTGACTGTAGGGACCATGTTCTTTTCTTTGAATGCCTTTTTTTCCTGTAAACTCTATGTTGATGGCTTTTCCCAAAAAGCTCTACTTTTGTCTCATCTGACCAGAGAACATTCTTCCAAAACGTTTTAGGCTTTCTCAGGTAAGTTTTGGCAAACTCCAGCCTTGCTTTTTTATTTCTTGGGGTAAGAAGTGGGGTGTTCCTGGGTATCCTACCATACAGTCCCTTTTCATTCAGACGCCGGCAGATAGTATGGGTTGAAACTGTTGTACCCTCGGACTGCAGGGCAGCTTGAACTTGTTTGGATGTTAGTCGAGGTTCTTTATCCACCATCCACACAATCTTGCGTTGGAATCTCTCATCAATTTTTCTTTTCCTTCCACATCTAGGGAGGTTAGCCACAGTGCCATGGGCTTTAAACTTCTTGATCACACTGCGCACCATAGACACAGGAACTTTCAGGTCTTTGGAGATGGACTTGTAGCCTTGATATTGCTCATGCTTCCTCACAATTTGGATTCTCAAGTCCTCAGACAGTTCTTTGGTCTTCTTTCTTTTCTCCATGCTCAATGTGGTACACACAAGGACACAGGACAGAGGTTGAGTCAACTTCAATCCATGTCAACTGGCTGCAAGTGTGATTTATTATTGCCAACACCTGTTAGGTGCCACAGGTAAGTTACAGGCGCTGTTAATTACACAAATTAGAGAAGCATCAGATGATTTTTCAAACAGTGCCAATACTTTTGTCCACCTCCTTTTTTATGTTTGGTGTGGAATTATATCCAATTGGGCTTTATGACAATTTTTTTTTCTTCATTGAAGACAAAATAAATTAATATAATAATACCAAAGAATGTGTGATTGCAATAATTTTCAAGAAGAAACTGAGTATTATCTGACAGAATTGCAGGGGTGCCAATACTTTTGGCCAGCACTGTATATGTGTATATGTAGTACCTGGCGTTCCCCGGGATAGTAACTGTCTCTCTCCCAGTCTCTCTTTCTGTGTGTCTGTCTGTCTGTCTTTTTCTGTCTGTCTCTATCTCTTTCCCCATCTGTCTCTTTCCAGGTCCGTCTCTTTCCCGGACTGTCTTTCCCTGTCTCTCTGTCTTTCCCTGTCTGCCTGTCTGTCTCTTTCCCGATCTCTTTCCACGTCTGTCTCTTTCCCAGGTCTGTCTCCACGTCTGTCTTTGTCTGTCTCTGTCTCTTTTCCTGCCTGTCTCTTTGCCTGTCTTTGTCTGTCTCTATCTCTGTGTCGCTTTCCAGGTCTGTCTCTTTCCCTGTCTGCCTATCTCTGTCTCTTTCCCCGTCTGTTTCTTTCCCTGCCTGTCTTTCTCAGTCTGTCTCTTTCCCTGTCTCTGTCTGTCTGCCTCTATCTGTCTCTATCCGTCTCCCCACCGATATCATATTACCTCACACATAAGCTTGTTATACTATGAATGTCTTTCGTTCCTATAGCAACCAATCAGAGCTGCTATTAATAACCTGTGGCTTCCAGCTCCATTGACTTTAATGGAGGCAGTTTTTTTGGAGAGTAACTGTAAAGCGCGGGGTTATATTTTCCAGTCAAAACATAGTCTATGACGTTCCCTGAGTCACATGAGGCATCTGTGCAATATTTTGTGATTGTAAATACGACGGTGCGGATTCCTTTAGCATACATACATGCACTCAGCTTTATATATTAGATTTACAATTAACAAAATGGGCAAAGGATCTAACACTCCAGGACTTTTCCTCAAAATTTTCATGTAGAACTAGACCCATGATGTAATAATGGTTGCAGAGCAGAATAAAACTTCTTTTCCGCCTCTCTGTTGCAGAGATATTCGCTCTCAAAGTATTTGGCCCTTAATTAATGATATTTTTTTAAATTAACTAAATATTTCCAGAGAGATTTCACTGGAGGCGGGCACTTCTTGTACGTCTTCCTCTTTCTGACTGACCAATCATAAGCAGTTAGCAACACTTTACAGATAGAACACGCCCCACAAAAGCTTACCGCTCAGCGTGAGACGTGTTCTTTCACCAGTGTGTTGCTGCCTTCTTTTGATTGGCCAGCATCAGAAAGAGGAAGAAATACCCGCCCCCAGTGAAATCTCTCTGGTAATGCCTACTTACACTTACAAAAATTAACTGATTAGATGCTAAATACTTTATCTCCGCAACAATTTGCAAAAATAAAATAAAAAACGTTCAGCTCGGCAGTGCCTCTTACATTGTGTGTCCAGTTCAACATAAAAAATGTGTTGAAAGATCCTCCTTGATGGAGAGGATATCTTGAATCTTATAACACTGAGATGGCGGGGAGGGGTGAGAGATTCTTAGGTAGTCATACAAAATAACCACCTACTTAGTGCACCAAAATATGGTTACTTAGATTGAAAAAAGACCTAGGTCCTTCTAGTTCAACCTTCCTCCACCAGTTCTTCATTTTGTCGCTAAGTCATTTATAACATACAATATTGTGTGTACTGAGGAAATCATCCAGCCCTTTTTTTTTTTTTTTTTTTTTAAATAAGCTGTTATAGTATCTGCCATTACTACCTCTTGTGTTAGGGCATTCCACAGTCTGACTGCTCTAACTGTAAAGAACCCTTTCCTTTAGCTGCCGTAATACTTTTTCTGGTGATGGAGCATCAGTAATTGTCCAAGTGATTTGTTAAATAATAAACCTTCAAGACTGTGGTATAATTGAGATATTAAAATGTGTATTTTATGAGTCCAGTTTCATGATGAGTACAAAGTCTCTAAAAACTGCCTACCCAGACTGACTGACAGCTGCAGCTTATACTGAAAAGTTGGAAATCGCAGCAGGGAGGAGGGACACTGAGGAGCTGTCAATCAAGCTAAGTGGGCAGAGATTCTTTAGAGAGGAGGGACACTGAGGAGCTGTCAATCAAGCTAAGTGGGCAGAGATTCTTTAGAGAGGAGGGACACTGAGGAGCTGTCAATCAAGCTAAGTGGGCAGAGATTCTTTAGAGAGGAGGGACACTGAAGAGCTGTCAATCGGGCTAAGTGGGCCAAGATTCAGCAGGATGAAGGGACACTGAGGATGTCATTTAGGCTAAATGCAAATCAAAGTCCGTGGAGCCTCTGTTAGGAGTCTCAACACAGAGTCCCGAGACTCCTAACAGAGGCTCCATGGACTTGTTTGATGTGCATATTTCCCAGGGGGCAATGCACCTAGGATTTCACTGTGTTGAGCGCCCTCGTTGGCTGCCGGCAGTGTTTTCTCTGGCTGGTCTCCCCGAGATCAGTGATTGTTTTGTCTAATTAGGCTAAATGGGCAGAGATTCAGCAGGAAGGAGAGACAATGAGGAGCTGTCAATCACGCTAAGTGGGCAGAGATTCAGCATGGAGGAGGGACACTGAGGACTGGAGTTGCCAATCAGGCTAGGTAGGTGGAGATTGAGTTCAATTTTTCAAAAACTATTCCATAGCCATTCTGACATGTATTTTGAAAATATACCAGCCTCATCAGGCTTAAGTGATCTATTTATTAAGATATGTTTTCTATACTGTCTAATCTGCTGAAAGATTCACTTTAATGGACAGTAAAGAATAAGAATAGTATTGTCTCTCCCTAATGCCAGAAAGTGTCAGAGGAGTAACCCCGTTATTTGTTTATATAATTTACAATCCTGCCATTCTAGGCACTACATCAATACAATAAATTTACTTGTTTACCCTCTTATAGTAGTGACTTTCTCATTCAGTCCCAGTCTACACAGCAAAGCTGACAATTGAGCTACAGAAAATGACAGCATATTATGTGTGCTTCAATCGCCAGCATGCAAGCTGGTATATATTTTACTTATATAGTGCTATTGATTCCACAGCACTTTACAGACGTGATCATCACTGTTTCCATTGGGGCTCACAATCTAAATTCACTATCAGACATTGGGAGGAAACCAGAGAACCTCAAGGAAGCCCACACTCCTTGCAGATGTTGTCCTTGGTGGGATTTGAACCCAGGACCCCAGTGCTGCAGGACTGCAATGCTAACCACTGAGCCACCACAAGGCTGCGGTGCTAACCACTGAGCCACCACAAGACTACAGTGCTAACCACTGAGCCACCGTGCCGCCCAGGATTTATTATATGGATAGGAATAATAATATCTGATCATTTCTGTTAATCATTGGCTTTTATGATATTATTTGTAAATATTTGATCAATACTGTTATGGATCTCTTAGACTATTAAATCTAATCCTCGTTTCAATAAAATAAAATGTAAACAATGGACCGAGTGTATTGTATCAACCATAGGGTGCCCAAAGGCCCTCCAATAGCCCAATATGTGATAAGTCAAATAAACACTCTTATAAATCTATGTGATCACTGTGATAGTCATCATTTACCACTGACTCGGTTTGTCTACGAAGAATTTTCTTTGTAGGAAAATGTTCAAGCTTCTCTAACATTTGTAGTGTTAATTTATTTGAGGATTACATTGGTGGAAGCCATTAAATTCTGTGTAATGGTTTTCACACTAAAATGCAAGATTGAATTTTATGTTTGTGCAATTTTCAAAGAAGAAAAAAAGTCAATGGACAATTTTGACCGTCTCGGCCTGCCATGTTTTTTTGTTTATTATATTCCAAATGCATCCCTTAAATGTTGCATTAGACAATTCCAGTAATGTGCTTTGTGTACTCTTTTGGAAGCAAAATAGAGAGGTCCAGGCTTAATGGCTCCTCTAATCATCTAATCATCATATTCCTGTCACTATGACATCTGAAATAAATAATTTTGTGGTTATTTCTACTTTAAAATGTTTGACTTATATTAGAAAAATCTGTCTTTTTTTCCCCCTGAAAAACAGCGCCACTTTTCTCCATAGGCTGGGTCTGGTATTGCAGCTACAGCCAAAAATTTAAATATTGGGCTAAATGTGTGTACAGTAGCCAATTTTTACATTTGATAATTTGTTTTGACATCTGCCACTATAAGGTGCTGCATCCCTGATTCATCTGATTTAGCACATACTAGCATTTCCAATAAATATTAAGGCTGGAGTATCTCTTGTTGTATTGTCCCTCTGCTATTATTCCTGCAAATCCATTAATTAATTAACAAGGTGTTATGATTCACCTTAAAATTAAGAAGTGTCTATAGACTGTCTAATCAATCCTGGCAATGTTACTGTGTAGGGGAATGGTTAGTTGTCAAGGTCCAGAAAGAGTAACAGAGGAATAACACAAAATGTTCCAGTAAGAGTAACAGAGGAATAACTCAAAATGTTCCTGGAAGAGTAACAAATGATTAAGACAATATGGTCCTGGAAGAGTAGCAAAGGGATAACATAAAATGTTACAGGAAGAGTAACAGAGGGATAATATAGAATGTTACAGGAAGAGTAGCAGAGGAATAACACAAAATGTTCCAGGAAGAGTAACAGAGGTATACCACAAAATGTCACAGGAAGAGTAACAGACGAATAACAAAAAATGTACCAAGAAGAATAACAGAGGAATAACACAAAATATTCCAAGAAGAGTAACAGAGGAATAATGCAAAATGTTCCAGGAAGAGTAACAGAGGAATAACACAAAATGTTCCAGGAAGAGTAACAGAGGAATAACACAATATGTTCCAGGAAGAGTAACAAAGGGATAAGATAAAATGTTACTAGAAAAGTAACAAAGTGATAACATAAAATGTTCAAGGAAAGAGTAGCAGAGGAATAACACAAAATGTTCCAGGAAGAGTAACAGAGGTATACCACAAAATGTCACAGGAAGAGTAACAGAGGAATAACAAAATGTTCCAGGAAGAGTAACAGAGGAATAACAAAATGTACCAGGAAGAATAACAGAGGAATAACACAAAATGTTCCAGGAAGAGTAACAGAGGAATAACACAATATGTTCCAGGAAGAGTAACAAAGGAATAACACAAAATGTTCCAGGAAGAGTAACAGAGGAATAACACAATATGTTCCAGGAAGAGTAACAAAGGGATAACATAAAATGTTCCACGAACAATAACAGAGGAATAACACAAAATGTTCCAGGATGAGTAACAGAGAAATAACACAAAATGTTCCAGGAGGAGTAACAGAGGAATAACATGAAGTTTTCCAGGAAGAGTAACAGAGGAATAACACAAAATGTTCCAGGAAGAGTAACAGAGGAATAACACAAAGCAGAGGGGGAAAAAAAATCCAGAATTGTCATTATGTAGGGTATATAAAATA
>NC_134359.1:44980715-44983215 GCF_048569485.1 Anomaloglossus baeobatrachus
CACTGTGTGCAGTGCAATAATAGAAGTGAAAAATAAAAAAAATAATAATAGTAACAACAATACTGTGCACTGCCCTAATAGAGAAATAATAATAGTAGTAATAATAATATTAATAATAATAATAATAATACTATAAACAGTAATAATAACAGTAATACTGTGCACTGCCCTAATAGAGGAATAATAATTATAGTAATAATAATACTTATTATTATTTCAGTAATAATTATAATATGGAGGACAGAGGATCTTCAGTAGAGGATCTTTGGCTTCTTCAGAGGTAGGATTCGTTCCTGCTGGGATATTATATGGTATAATCTTTGGGTTTTTTTTCTGGACAGTATTTCTTATCTATTTTGTGTATCCGATCGATCATTCTATGTCTTCATCTCACAGGATCTACACCGGTTGTGATCTGGATCGCTTAACCCCATCCCCCAACGACTCCCCTCGATCTCAGATCGTCCCCGGTGCCCGATACTCGATGGCGACCTCCTTTCTCCAGGACCAGTTCGTCAGTAACTATGCCAAGTCCCGCTTCCACCCCCCGGGGTCGGTGCCGGGGCCGGGCACAGATCGCAGCGTTCCTCACACCAATGGTCTCCTTTCCCCGCAGCAGGGCGAGGACCCCGGGGCCCCGTCCCCGCAGCGCTGGTTTGTGACTCCGGCTAATAACAGGCTGGACTTCTCCGCCGCCTCCGCCTACGATACTGCCACAGACTTTGCCGGTAACGCGGCCACTTTACTGTCTTACGCTGCGGCCGGAGTGAAGGCTCTTCCTCTGCCCACAGCCGCCTGCGCGGGGCGCCCTTTGGGTTATTACAGTGACCCCACAGGTTGGGGAGCGCGGAGCCCACCTCAATACTGCACCAAAACCGGATCTGTGTTATCTTGCTGGGCTCCGGGAGCCAGAGTAGGGTCTTCAAATCCCTACCTATCTGGTACAGAAGAAAGCGACACATTGGCTGCAGATAGGTCTCCCCTGGGAGAGGATACCAAACCCAAAGACCTATCTGACTCCAGCTGGATCGAAACACCTCCATCAATAAAATCTATGGACTCCTCTGACTCGGGAATTTATGAACAGACAAAGAGAAGACGACTTTCTCCGTCCGACCCAGCTGTGTCTGGTAGCTCCTCACCTCTGAAAAGTGAAGTTCTGCCCTCTAGAGACTGTGAAAAGAACTGTGCCAAAGACCTCGGTTATTATGGCTTCTATACCCACACCTAAAGAAGCCACTGCATACAGTCAGCCCAACCTTGAGTATAGTTCATGATCAAGCCCTTTACAGTGGTCTTTAGAGCTTCACCTATATCTACTGAAGGAAAACAACAGCAACAATATCAACCTGCACATATCAAGAAGTTCTAGATGGTGTTGAAGACCACCAATGAATTAAGCTTTTCTGCCAAGTTGGGAACAGATCTTAAAACTCTCTCAAATCACAGCACTGACAACCTGTTTAATCCAATTTTGGTTTTACCTCTCCAAGATTTAGACATCTACCTTGACTCATATATTCCTAAGGGGTTCCACACTATGGACATTATTGGGTTCAGCACCATGAGTAGAAGGGGGTCCAGCACCAAGAACAGTGGTTGGTTCAGCATCATGGACAGTGGTTCTGGCAACATCAAGGACAGTGGTTGGGTCACCACCATGGACAGTGGTTGGGTCAGCACCACGGACAGTGGTTGGGTCAGCACCACGGACAGTGGTTGGGTCACCACCATGGACAGTGGTTGGGCCAGCACCACGGATAGTGGTTGAGTCATCACCATGGACAGTGGTTGGGTCACCACCATGCACAGTGGTTAGGTCTCCACCATGGACAGTGGTTGGGTCACCACCATGCACAGTGGTTAGGTCTCCATCATGGACAGTGGTTGGGTCACCACCATTGACAGTGGTTGGGTCAGCACCATGCACAGTGGTTAGGTCTCTACCATGGACAATGGTTGGATCACCACCATGGACAGTGTTTGAGTCAGCACCAAGGAATGCATTTTAATGGCGGCTTCTTCTATCTTGGAGGAACAGGACCTAGCAGTCCCCTCAGCTGTCTTCTTATGGCAGGCTTCTTTTGTAGCAAGTCTTGGAGATGTTGTCTGCTCCCAACGTTTAATCATATGGCGCTTCCTTCCCCTGGCAAATATTCATGGTAGGGACAAACTGTCAATAATCCCCTGATATGACTTTTTTTGTTAACTTTGTAAAGTCACCAGCAAAATTTATCTCATGATTAATTAATGCATTAATTAACTAAATAATGTATCAATTTCTTTATGTATGTGTATGTATGTATGCGTCTTCTGCATCAATCCTGGTGTATTGACCACTCGCAAAGAATAATGTTTACATAGTGGAGATCACCGAAGTATTGTATTCCACAGTTATATATGGAACTTGCACATCTTCGTGTCATATTTTTCTCTCCCCTTCTTCCCACTCTTTTCATACTACAATATTTATATTTGATTTATTGTGCCAAACGCAAAA